>NW_016690423.1:538460-606425 GCF_001604755.1 Lepidothrix coronata | reverse complement strand
TCACATCTTTTCATTCATCTCTCACCTGCTGACCTTTCTTTCTGTGGTGTGAGATGGAATACAATACATTGATTAGCATCATTTGGTCATTACAGCTCTCACAGTGATTTCTCACTGAAAATTAATTCTTTAATTCCTTTCATTACCTGTAAGCTGTTTAACACTGGTTTTGTGTAGGGTTAGAGTAGTCAGACTGGTAAGTGCCATTCAAGTACATTACCAAAGTCTGAGATTACAGGTTTTTACCATTTTCAGCTAAGTTAGTAGGAGCACATCATGTTACTACTTGGAATATGAATGAAATAGTTCTTAAATATTCCATCTTAAATGTGCAATTAAATGGAGATGGTAAAACCATAAGGAACAATCTTATGCTCCTATTAGGACTTATTTTGTTTGTGATTTCTCTGACAAGAAAAGTACTAATGAGTCTGATCAGACTTCTTGCAAAACTTAATCATGTTTGTTTCATTCACTTTAAGGTTCCAGAGGACTCTTACATTAGTTAACTGATTTTTCTGTCCTCAGCAGATAAGATCTCTAAGGTTGTTTTTTAAAGGAATAGTTGAGATAATTAATTTCAATATACTTTCTTAGGTGAGTGATTAATAATAATAATAATAATAATAATAATAATAATAATAAAAAACCTGCAGTCCTGAGCATTGCGTGTCCTTACAGGAAGCATGTCCTGCAGGCTTTATGCCTCATCAAGTGTCAGCCATTTAGATTTAGAATGTCTTTTGAGCTCTGTACCTTAAGCAGCTGTTCTGTGCCAGCTTTGAAACACAAATAAAATGATCAAAGAAAGGCAAATAGGAATGCATTTATTCACTCTATCTGTTTAACCACAGTGGATAGATAATCTGGCATTCAGATATCCAATAACATATTCAAAATTAAAATAACATCTATGAGAAGTGCAATCAATATGGAGATCAGTCATCTGAATTGTCACTAGAGGCTATTTAATCCTCTTGCTCTGACTGTGCATTTGGTCTATCTCTAGAAGTGAAACCCTGCAAACTGCAAACAGAAAGAGTTAAATTTGTAACCGATGATTTCCACAAGATTTACCACAAGAACAGGGTTTTTTGTCCCACTTTTTCGTCGTTGTCATGAGAACAAGACAACAGCATTTATATCCCCAGTGTAGTCAGTAGCAAAACTGTAAACTTTTAATGCACTTATAGACTTTAACCTTTTTAATATTCAGTGTTTTCATTGGTTGGCCTTTCACCTTTCCTTCATGGGTTATTGAGGCGATAAACAAGGGGCTGGGGGAATAATCGGTGACTTAAATTTCAGAACACTGGAAATGTCACTGACACATTTTACAGCTGGTTTTGGATATATGGCACATGGAAATGCCAGTACCATGGACTCAGTTCAGACTGATCAAATCCTCTTTTCTGCTGCACATCCAATCCAGAACTTCTTTATGTGTCTCCAGGCTACCCTTACCCAGAGTAGCAGCCAGTTGCACCTCCTGCAGGTCCCTTTCCTCGGTGTGCAAGTGGCTGTGGAGGGGCTGGAAGGTGACGTCCCTGATTCCTCACTGTTGCTGTCCCCAGCTGCCCTGGGCTGCAGTGTGTGTTGAGGACAAACCTGCTCTTGATACAAGTGCTTTGGATACAGGCCTAGCTTGGTGTTCGTGTTGGATGAGCTCAGAAGCACAGCAGGAGGGACAAGGCAGGTATCCCACCAGTCTGAGAGACATCTCTGCCTGTGGTGTGTGCTGATCTCCAGTCCATCTCACTGGGGCTTACTGAGACAGCACGTTGACACCATCTGGCAGACAAATCAGCCTTCTATTCTTCCTAGAGAATCCTGAAGAGAATCATGTGTAGCAGAATGTTTATTATGAGGTTACTACACTATGGGATAGGAATTTCTTCACAAAAGTGTTGTCAGAACCCTGAAAGGGGCTGCCCAGGGACGTGATGGAGCCACCATCCCTGGAGGTGTTCAAGAAACAACTGGACAAGGCACTCAGTCCTCTGGTCTAGCTGGCAATGTGGCAATTGGTCAAAGGTTGGACTGGATGAACTTGGGGGTCTTTTCCAACCTAAATGATTCTGTGATTCTGTGAATGGAACTGCGTATGGGATACAGAACATGTTCAGCTTGCGATTCTCCAGCTGGGGCGTTGCTGGTGCTGGGCTCGGGGGCACAGGCAGAGGTACCTGCTGTGTGCCCTGTTTGTAGCGATTCAGCTGTGATGGGGCCTTGGGAGTGTGGCTGTCCCTCAGCAAAGACACTGCTAATGCCTTGAAGTCACTCTTACCCTTATTAGGTTCGTGTCAAGTGCAGTGGTGGGGTAGTACATGGGGAGAGAACTGCTGCTGTTTCATGTGTGTGCAGTGAGGGGGCTTTGGATGGCAAAGATGAATAGGCCGAGCTATTCTGACTGCAGAGGAGGTACATGGATTTTTCTGGTTGAGAATCCAGCTATTGAAGCAAACCCAAGCTTATACCTTGGGCTTAAAGACAATATAAAATAAGACCTCTAGAATTTGTCAGCTGATACAAGAGGTGACATGTTTAGTTCACTGAGCTCAGAACAAGCTATAAATCAAAGTAGGCAGGGGTGTTTTTTTATATATTTTATGTATTTTAATGGGGACAGCTGTGAGAAAACAGATTGAAGCCCAAAGCTGCAGTAACCAGGACAACACAAAGGTTTTAACAAAATTGAACCTCAATAAGGAAGGTAAAAACCTGCCCTGCTTTGTTATCTTTAAATTTTAATAGCTTAGGGTCTGGCTGAAGGTTTCTATATAATTTTTTTTATTTGCATGGAACACTTGGCCTTTTCCAATGAGCTACTGAATATCAGAAGCAGTTTTATTTTTTCTTTTGGTTAAAAACATTTGATCCACTTAATTTTAAAATTTTTTAGAAGCACAATAGCATAGGTTTGTTCATTTAGAGTCAGGAGTTTCACAGTCCGAATCGTTGTATCAAAATAAGAGCTTATGGTTTGGGATTTGAATATTCTGACTGTTCGGATGGCCCTCAGCATGATGAATAGCAAATTGCCCTTAAAGATGTTTACATTTGTTTTGCATTAACAATGTGGTTTCTAAATGTATTTGGAATGTTTCTTTGTGTTTACGTATGACCTGCTCTACTGAATGTCACCAGCTACAAAGTATGTGAAATCTTACAGCTCCTGTGTTTCGAAGGAAAGGGAAGGTCTGTAACACCACTTATGCAGGCTGCCGGGGCTGAGACTGTTGGTGAACAATGGGCAGAAAAGAGGATATAAAAAACAAACAACTGTGTCATAAGGGCTCAGAATGAGTTTTGTGTCCATAGCAGACTGACACAGGAGAAGACTAACAAGGCACAGAAAGCCTTAAAGCCAATGAATCCCTGATCTTGTAAAGGATCCCATTCTCATTGATGTTGCCTATTTACCTGCAGCAAGTTGCATATTCTTCTTTTGGGAAAGGGCATTTAACTTTCCTTCTTGCTGGGTGTTAGTCTCATTGAAAAAAGATGGAAATTAGATTTTCTCTGAGGCTTCTGTTCACTTTTACCTTCTTTTCTGTTTTCTTATCTCTCCAGACTGTCAGACTGAAATATGGAACAGTAAACTGTGCAAACAAAAACCCTTGTTATTTCTTTGAATCTTTCAGCACTGTCTGCCATTAAAGCTTTTACCATACCAAAGGCCAGTGATTTAATATTACTGCAATGCTCTGTTTTCTCTAGGTATACTTTTTATGGAATGAAAGGACTACTATACAAATGATCATAAAATCGCCTGTTGGTAAAGGAAGCCTACTTGTTAGCTGAACTGCTCCATGTAAGCTGGCCCACTGCTCAGCCTGCAGCTGCAGCTAATGAAATACTTGTCTGGAGCAAGTAAGTGCTTTGAAAAACCCAGAATGGATGAAGCAGGTTCCATAGTATTCATAAGTTTTGAAGAGTGTATATATATATATTCCTTCCAGGAGAATATATATATTCTCAGTATTGTAAGTCCAGAGTATCTTTAGATGGCTGCACAAGCAAAGCATCTCCTGTTTGAGGAGATTGATTCTTTCTTGTTCGTGTGAGGCACGAATGGGTGGATACACGAGACATCCCTGCTACCCTCTGTCATACTGGCATGGAGGGAGTAGGACAGAATGGCAGGAGCTGCAGTGCTCCACTCTGATGTCGTGCACCTCCTAAGCAGCCCATGAGCAGCTCCCCCAAGTTAAATCAGACCCTGAAACTGCTCTTGGCTGTGCAAGGCACACCTTGAATTCTCGCAAGCACTTGCGTGTCTGGACTGCAATATTTCCCTGAGGGTGAGTGCAACAAACACAGACTTGCTTTGATGAAAGCCCTCTGAGCATTAGGGAATGACTGTTGACAACGTGCTGTGGTTCTGCTTGGAGCTGGTGGTGGTCCCAGAGCAGTGCTGGGAAGAACTTGGGCTGCATTCCTGATCTGTATTCATCCAAGTGACTTGGGTTTTTTTTCAGGCTGGTTTGCCATGCAGCTTGTTTGAATCTGAAGATGCCATTAAAAATGTGCACAAGTAATCAAAGAATACATAAAGTGTTGATGTCTCCGTTAATCAGTTCAACTGCTCCAGGGCTCAATCCATTCCCTGTCTCTGGAGACTGCTCAAGTGAGAAAGTTTTAGTGTCCAGTAGGGATGGAGAACCAGGTGTACACTTTGACCAGAGAATCTCTGTTTTAATCCAGGTGGAACAGTTTCTAACACAGTTGTCTTCAATTCATGTTAACCTTTTATTTTTTGTTATCTGGCTCTTCGGAAACATAGAAAGTGTCCGTGGCTACTCTAACCTATATTTTGTTCGGATAAAAAGATTTGAGACATCTTTTCCTTTGCTTGTATTTTACTAGAGTAAATAAATATTGGCTGCTGCAAAATTTGTGCCAAGTCTGCTGCTCTAATTTGTGTTAGAGGTTCACTGAGTCTCTAAGAACTTGCACAGAGATACAGCTGTCCTGTGGGATCTGATCAGCTCTGAGTGATTCTAAAGAGACACAGAAGTATAATTTGGCATTTGGGATACAGAATATTTTGCTACTATACTTTTTTTTGACTTTATATGTGATTTTGGGAATTAAATCCATAAATGCGTAAATGGAGCACTGAAGTCTCTGCTTCAGGTTCCTTTTAGATAATCAAGTTCTTCTGAAAGTCTCCATTGATGTGACTTCCTGTCAGCTTTCATGTGCCACAGTCAGTCAGTGGCAAAGCTGAGACAAGTTGCATCTGATTTGAAGCCTGTAAAGAAAGTTTTTAGGACTGAATCTCTTTATTTGGTCCTCATTTGACTTGGGCTCGATCTGGACCCAAGTTTGCTGTCTAGCTGCAAGACCATCCTCCTTTGTCATGACTGATAATTTCACTGTACCTTCAGTTAGGATGAATGCCATACCAAGTGCTGAATGAGGATGTTACAAACTGTGTGGACTGCAGAGGGGAGCCGTGTTATTGCAAAACTTGCATCTCGAATGTGCAGTTTACTGTGATGTCAAATATTGCAAATCCTGTCCAAATGCTGAATCTTCTCTTTATAAAATTCTACCCAGTATTTGGTATGTGTAGATAAGTATAAAATTACAAATAATCCTAAAATAACATGGGTCTTAACCCATATAGTCATGGACAATTTTGTAAATTTTCTTTGTTACCGGAAGCTTACTGAGGGCCTGTATACATCAGATGCAACTCTAATGGATACGCTTGGATGGAAAAGTCTTAACGGATTGTCGGGTCCTGCTTTCTGCCTGTCTGTGCCTGGCAGCTCCTGAGGCTGTGGCTGAAGGCAGGCACGTGCTGCTGCTTTCCCCTGGCATGCAGAGGACAGAGCAGTGCTGCTCAGCCCCTCACTTGGTGCTGTGCCCTCGGCCTGTTTGTTGGCCCTTGCCAAACTATAGATGCCACTCTGGTGTCTTTAGTAAAGATCTGCTGTTCTGCACTAACAGGGGACCTAGTCCTTTGTGCCTGTATACCAAAGCTTGTTACACATCAGGTTAATAGCCAGAATTAGGGGAAAATGGGATAAAGCATTTCCAGGAATTCTTAAAAGGACTGCAGCCTGTGCTGTTGTCACTCTGTGTTGCTGTCATGTTCAGATAGCATAAATCTCTTTAGAACGTGTCTGTATACAGTGAAAACTCTTGGAACACCCAATATAAATAAGCACACAGTGTGTTTGGGAATCATCTCTGGTTAGTACAGAGTTGGGAATTTCATAGGCTAAGAAATAGTTTTTGCAATGGAAATTACTCTGTTAAAGTCTGTCCTTTTATTGTCATTTGCTCTTTAATGGGAATATATTCATTGTCAGGCTTGCCATACAGTCTGGAGGAGAGGGCAGGCTGATGATTTCATTTAATGGCAATTAGTGTGATCCAGCTGAAATCCCCGACTGTATTACAGACAGAGGTATCTCATTAATCTGACAAGGCTTTCTGCTATGATGGATCTTTACACATTTCCCTCTTAGAGGATTTTTTTAAATCTTGGAGAATTATCTTCCGGGATTTTGTATATAAAGGGTAATACTACCTAAATTCCTGAAGTTAGGAAGGTGAAGAAGTGGTCTCCTCAGCACTAAGGACTCCCAAATTGCCCCAGGGGAAAAGAGAATCTTAATCCACCTAGCTGCAGTTGAGAAATTTCTGTGGTGACCATATATCAAGGTAACTTGATAGCTCACTGTTGTAATGATCCTTCCCACATCTTAAATCATGTTAGCCAACAGAGGTAGAATAAAACCTTGATCCCACTGAAATCAGCAGCACAAATGCCAGCTGATTTTATCAGAACTTCACACCTAGTCTGAAGGATTGCCGAGTACTGGCATTCAAACTGTCATTGCAGGCACTTGGAAACCGAGCTCCTTTTATGGCCTGTCATGCCTGTACAGAATAAATGCCAGTTAGAAGAATAAGTAGAAGTGATACATAATCCAAAAAAGCTGCCAAATTTCAGTATTCTTAGCTAAGTCATTAAGGTTTTACAGGTGTTCCCTGTCTAAGGTTTGCATCTCGTGCTCGGTAAGTACGTCAGGGGGAGATTCAGCAGTGAAGAGAAGCTGAATAAAACATGTTAAACGTTCATTTGTGAAGAACTGTGTTGCACTTCACAGAATTTTGCAATAGTGGTCACTGCAGAAAAGGGAGTGAGTTGTTGGGCAAGGTGGGACTGTCTCGTTTGGAAGTTGTGCTTTGCATATTTTACAAGCAATGTCTAACCTTGTGGGGAGTTGATCAAAGTTTAAGTATAAATTAAGACAGTATGTTTTTTGGGGGAGCATATATGAGTAATGGAAGATGCTGACTTATGGGAAGGCAGCCAGTTGTTAGCTGCCAGAATTTGCAGCTGGAAAGGGAAATTAAAACATGTGTGGGACCACTTCTTTGTCATTTGATGTTTTTACTAATATTATTAGTTCACTTTATATTAAACGGTCACCAAAGACAAGGTGAGTGACTAGACATTAAATTAGTGGACTATTTTTTCTGCCCATAAAACTTGTTTAATACTAAGCAGCAAGCCCAAAAGATATTAAAGAACTGCAGCTCCTTCGTTCTGCACAATATCCCTTTAAAATAAAGTTAATCTAAGTCATGATGTGCATCTATAGGTTTTACAAGAACCTATAAATTTCAGGAAATTAACTTCCTCATAATCACATGTTCAAGCTAGTCTTTTTGAACTGGCATTTTATTTCAGGTTAATCACTGCTGATTTTTTTTCAGACAACTGTTATTGTTCAGTTTCTTGAAAGGGAAAGGAAATTTGCTTGAATTTTATTTATCAGGTTGGGATTTCTTTCTGTTGCTTGTATCAGGAGATGCTTGCTGCTAATGAATATACAGGCATATATCACTGGATATCTGCTTTCATGCTAATTAGCTAATTATTCAATTACTATGCAGATCAGTGAATTTGTCATGGTTTATTTTGCAAAGCAGGGACAAATTTTGAGGTAAGGTGAACCAAACCTAATAATACTGATTTCATATGTGCCCATTAGATGGGCAACTTTCAGTTGAAGGTCTAGCTTAAAAATCATAATGCAGTTATATGAGGTCCTCCTGCAGGTACTTTTAGAAGGTCTTGGTTTATTCTTTTTATTCATACTTCTCCTTTGTGTGCTGTCTGACGTTCCTCAGTTGACTTCTTAAAGTTGAAACAAATATGAACTCCATTTCAAGCCAGTGTCATTACAAAGTTGTCTCTGACACTTTTACAAACTGCACAATTCTAATTTTCAGTAAACATCAGATTTGTCACCTCAGTTGTTATCTACATCTTAAGTCAAGAGCTCTTCAACTTCAATAGCAGTTGCTTTCTGCTGATTAATATTTACCTGCATGGTCTTCTCAATTAGTACTTGAAACCAGAAGACACCAAAATAGAGTTTGGTTGCTGTAGTCACAGACAATAATGTACCTTCTGAAGATATTGCAGAAATTTTACCAAGCAACATAACACAATTTGCATCAATCAAGCAGTGACCTGATACATACACTTATGAGAGAGTTTTTGCAAATTATAAGAACACTTTAAGAAAAGAACCAACCAACTTTGTCTCAGAGGCTTGACTCAGTGGTTTGAAACAAACAGCCTTCAAACTTTTTGAGAGTGGCAAAGATAGTTTTAAGCTCAGAACTGGAATATATTAGGATTTAGCAGGAAACATGGACACTGGGATTGTTGAACACAGAGGGAAAGACTTACACAACTCAGAGCCCTACATGAGTTTCTCTTTTAGCAAACACCTTTTTTATTCCATAGGCAGCAAAGCCAGTTCTGTTTTGTATGTCCACACAGAGTGGGTTTGCTGAATGACTTCCCAGATAAAATGTTCTTCACTCACTGTCAAACAAATGAAAGCAGACGTTTTGTAGCCTCATTGCTGAAGCACATTCCCCTCTTTCACCGTTACCTCCTGTATGGAGTGAACTGAGATATCTGCTGTCTGTTTTCCCTGTGAATCTGGGACATTTTGTGTCAAATCCTCTCACTGCAACATGAGTTTGATAAAGCATTTCATAGGGTCTGGTTTGGGTGGTATTTCCCTCCATCTCACCTCCAAATGAGCTATTTTTCTTCTTGTGAAAATGGGGTGTTTCACTTCAACCAAGCACTGGATAAAGAAAGACTGGGATGTTTTAGAGACTAGCTGTGCTGCTGTGTTACTGCTGCTTTTGCATTACAAGGTGACCCAGTCAATGTGAGAAGCTCCTATCCAGCTGAAGCAGTAGTCTCCTGGGTGTGAAGGAAGCATAAGCCTATGAGAACTGGCTCAGAAAAGGCAGCATTCATTCGTAGTTCATCTCTTTCTTTGTGTCACTAAGCTAATAAGGAGAATAGCTGAGACCCACAGACCTGCTTCCTTTTCTATTGTCCCCCAGAGTGTAGCTTGTGGGACTAGAAGAGTGAAAATTAAATTACCTTCTCATGCTTCAGATGAGCTGGATACCAGGGGATGCTTGAATAAAGTTCTAATCAACAGCCAGTTTTCTGTGTGTAGTCAGAGAGGAGAAAAAAAAACATGAATGCAGGATAATTATGAAGTCAGTCTTTGGCACAACAATTACTGTAAAAGGGAAGCCAAAGAACAACCTGCTCCTTTGAGGCATTAAAAGCTGGTGTTGTCAAAGTATGCTGAGTCCTGACCTCATTTCCTCTGTGTGCTGTCACGGGCAGGTGGCAGGGAATATGACTTGTGTGTGTCCTTTCAGTCCCAGAAATCCAGAAGGCTTTTGTCACCCTTTATTTCCCAACAGATATTCAACCTACCCTGTTATCTCTTCCCAAAATCTTTGTCCTTATTGACCTTGCTTTGTCCTTGCTTAAATATAGACCTGTCGAGTGAAAGACCTCGTGTATGTGTTTTTAATTGTGTAATAAAGCTTTACATGATTACAGTTGGAGTGGCCACAGTGAGACTGAGACACGACCATCTGCTTATAGCCTTGCAAATTTTCTGGAACCTGTAATTACCTGGGCATAAGCTGAGTGCCGTAGGTGTCCAAGCTCTTTGCTTGAGTGCAATAGGGTCTGTGCTATCTCTAAATGACCAACTGTTTATTAAAAACTTAATTTGAAAAAAATTGGCATTTTGGAATGAGCTGAGATTTGGCCACTAGGTGTGTTTGGTTGGGACCTTATCACTTCTGGATTACATTCGTTCAGATTTCTGCGGTGTGTTTGTTGCTGGTACAAATATGAGCTCTCCAGATATACTGCTGAGGTGTTTCCCTGAAAATGAGTTAGGCCAGGAGTGAGAAAATGTGTGCACTAAAGGTGATAAATACATAGAAATAAAAACCAGAAGCGCAATGACAAAAGGAAAAGCTGAGGCAAAGCAGCAAGTTTGTCCAAGTCAGTGAGTAGAAAACAGTAAGATTCTGTTGTGCCTGGGCTTTAACTATTTGTATTCTTCTTGACTTTAATGCCCATCACAAAGGAACTCAACTGAAATACTCACAAAGTGAATCATGTTTAACTGGGTGAAGATGCAGGACTATATTGGGATGATTTGGAAAATGCTGTAGAAGAATAATAGCAGAAATAGCATAACATAGTTTGTATAACTAACTATTCATAGAAGAATAATAGCAAGATTGACAGTCTGGATAGTTTAAATATATGTGAGGGGGGCTTTCCAGACTCAGAAGTTGTGGGACTTTTGCAGGCAGATCAGGGTAATCCATCCAGTAAGTAGCAAGCTGATGACTTCTCAGTGCAGTTTCTCTCTTAAGGTTTTCCTGGGAAGTCCAAGAAAAAATTGCCTGTTAAAACTGGGTGCAATAAATGCTTGTTGTTTCTTGTGGTCGCCACAGGAGGATACTCTCCATTTAACTGTGCCAAACCTTGGCAGATCCTTCTATGTGCTTAATAAAAAAGCATAGCAAAAGAAGGGATTTAAAAACAAACAGTACATGCCAAGATATAAATCTTTATAAAAAGTAGCATAACAGGAATGGTGGGCCTGGTGCACGTTAGGGAAAGGATTGCAATGTTAATGGTTTTGAATCTGACCCACATTAGGACACCAATCAGAGTTAATGATCTGAGGGTGTATTAAAAGGACAATATAGAACACATCTGCTATAATGGCATCTCTTCCCTGCTTTTGACTGCACCTTCAGGTAGCCTAGAAATGATGAATGAGGCACTTAGATTAAAAACCTTGTGGATTATCATTAACTGAATTCAAATCAGAAAGACTAGCATTGCTTATCATAGAAATGGATTTAGGGCAGATATGACAGTCCTTACCCAAATGTTTCAATTTACCAACAGAAAGCTTTCAAAATAAGTGTTTATTTAAGCAATATATATTGTATCTCTTCTCGTCTGGCTGCCAGTCTGAAAAGACATTGATAGATGCATCTTTCTTTCATATCTTTGGGTGAATTTTAAGCTTTTTCAAAGAAAGTGAGAAATACTAGGACCTACTTGTTGACATGGAAGCTGTGAATGGTCTGGGTTGTTTGTTTGACTTGTTTTGCTATTTAGGCATGTTGGGGTTTTTTTTAGATAGAATTGTGTAGCCATAAAAGTGAGGAGTGTTACATGCAAGAAATTTCATGGAAGTGATTCCAGGAACGATGTTTTTTTTTGTCAAAAGTGTGAATGTAAAGAAAATGTCTTTCTTATGCTTCTTTCAGTTAGTCCAAGCTGGAGTCTCTGCCCTTCAGTTGTGTTGCACCCAAGGCTGGTGACTGCCAGTGGGATGGAGCCCATACAATACTGAGCTGCACAGATGCCTGGTAAGAAAAGGGATTTACCTTTTGGAACTTACAGTCTAAATGAATGCAACAAATTACTGGAGAGGCTCCTTAAATCTTCTTGGTCCCTTTAGTTGTTTGTGAGTTCCTGTTTAGCTTTGCTGCTCTTGCCATGTAAAAGTGAGTAAAGAAAATCACCGGGTTTCTTTCTTCTTTTCATTATTTCTTTTTTCTTTCTTAAATAACTCTTCAAAGATCAGAAAGTCTGGAAAGGCCCCCCAGATAGTTAGTCCCAGCGTCTCTCAATTTAGAGTTTATATCCTTAGGATTTGTTCCTGTACTTTTCAAGAAGAACTTTCAAGAAGAACTTTATGCAGAGGATTCTGCCTGTGAGTGCCGCATAAATTATGTAGCATAGTCTTAAAGCCTTTATTAAACTTGAGCTGGAGATCTCAAATTGGGAATTAATGGCTTTTTAGACTTTATATAATTGTATTTCTTCCTGAGGGCAAATGGTATGTGGGTAGCTTCATCCTGTACCTTCTCCTGCCTTTGGCAGTGTAACCACAGGCTGCTCTGTGCAGAGACGTCTCCGAAGAAGACCAGTATTGCAAAGATCCCTGCCTGGGAGACATGGAACTGATTAGCTGAGGCCCACTCATGCTGCTTCCTGAGAGACAAGTATTTTAAAAACAGCAGGAAATGCTGCATTTGTAATCAAAGAGCTGTACCCTGTATCTACTGATCCTGGAGAAATTGCTGAAAGTGCCACTTAGCTGGACAAGACTTCAAGGCGTGTAGGGGCTGCCTAACATTTAGTCAGTTTGGCTGAGACTAAGGTGATCATAAGATTTTAGACATAGTAATATAATTCTTGATTAAATTTTACCCTGCAGCTACTGGTAGTATATACACTTAAAACCAAGTGAGAACATATGTTCTTCTAACTAAAACTTTCATTTATAATCTGGGTTTTCCAAAGCACTGAAAGCAGTGTCTGCATTTTTAAAGCTCCCAAGACTTTGTCCAGAAAACAAAAGACAGAGTAGTGCATTCTGCTACAGAGCTTTGTCTGGCTGAGTAAAAGGTTTGGAGAGCAGCTCAGAAACCTGCTTGATCTTAACCTGAAATCTGCCTGCACTGGTGGCCTGGTGCTGGTTCCTTTCCAGCTGGAAAGCTACGGTGGTAGAAAGGCTCCCCAGTAAAATTTGGGAAGTTTGCTCATAATTGCTTTGATGATTCAGCCATGGGAGAGTCAATATCAGTTTCCAAAAAAAATAATCCAAAGGGCATTTTCATGGGCAGGCCTTAGTGTGTGTTATGCAGGTGAGAAAATTTGTCACACTGCCAAATTTTTTTCCTGAATGGCTGTCATGAAGTGAGGACACATGGATCAGCAAATTGCCATCAAGTCTAACAAGTCCGAGACTTTTATTCTACACTGTAAAGACAGTCTGTACATACAGAGTACAGTTAGATATGTGCCTTGGTCAGTTTTTAATGGCATGATAGATTTGAGGGAATTGTTCTTAGCATTTCTAGCATTATGATGTGAAAGTACAGGAAGGATAATAGTATTTAAACATGGCTCTGTGTAGGCATAGCACCCTTTAGTGCACACCATTAACAGAGGATTAAAGAAGATGTAAGACTCTGGCAGTAATGAGAGATTTCATTGGAGCCTTACGGTTTTCCTGTTCATCTTGTCCATAAAAAGAACCAAGATTTGCTGGGGCTCACTGGTGGTATCTGTTACCATGGAGACTGGGGTTCAAGTTATTTTTAAGGCACAGAAAACTGATGATTGTGGACCCATATCAAACCTTTCTCCTTCAAAGCACATATTATGTACAGGCACGGTTAAAGACTAATTTGCAGAAATGCCTGTGCTGTAAGAAGCAGGAATGTTAAGGATCAGACCAAAGGTCACTGGGAGCTCAGTTCTTCCACTGATGGGGAAGCTAAGCAATAAAAAGTCACTCTTGATGAAGTGCTTTAGAAGGTTGTAATTACTGATGTCTGAGGAAAAGCAGTGCTTAACAAAAGCAAAACTTGAAAGAACTATTGCTCTGCAGATGATATTAAATAACACACATAATGGACTAAAAGCAACAGGGAGCCAGAATCATGTCTTAGTGTGACCTACAGAGTTATTGTGCCAGATTTCAGTCTTGGGGCACATCATAAAAGAAAGTTCTTTGGACTAGATTTTTAGCATCAACTGTTTGTACACAGTTCATGGCACAGTCCCCCCATCTCCTGCCCTCTTCAGCTGGAGGATACCTGCTTGTATGAGTGAGCAACGTGCCATTGGTGTATTGATGCCATATTTCCTGTTAGAACTTGGTGCTGAACCCAGTAACCTGAACTTGAACCCCCTCTCCCTTGTGGCAATAGGAAGTTTTCCTCCTGTCTTCTCACATCTCACTGAAGAAATGAAGAATAATGTCGATATTGTGCAACTTTCAACTCTGTGGTTTTAAAGTGATGTGTTAAACTACCAGCCACAGAGTTTTCTGTCCATTTTGTCCTGTGCTTTTAGGTTACAACAGATGTTTTCCTGTCCTGAAGTTTTAGGCTGGTTGAGAGAAATGCGCGTGCATTGTTATCAAGTTTATGATTTTTTAGCTTTAAACCCCCTCATCAAAAGTGCTAATTAAATGTAGCAGTGTATTCTAATGAAACTGTTCACATAAATTAGGAATAGTTTCTGAGGCTAATATCCAGTTGATTTTCAGTTAGCCATCGTGAGTACAGATTTTGGAAATCTATGCAAGGAATGATCAAGAAGAACATCTGTTTTTGAAAAGGGCATTTTAAATTTCAGAGAAACTATTTAGATTTTAATAGCCCTATTCTCGAGAGTTCCTGGGGTCTGATACTTCTGATTAGGAAAATGATCTCTGGACTCACATTTTGTGTTTGGTATTCATTATAGTAACAGACCTAATGAAATGATCTTGTATTAATGTGGATGCATGTAATGTGCAATTACGGAGGAATTCCATTGTCATTTAGCAATGAATTGTCATAGTATTCCTTTAAAGTCTGGAATTTCACCAAAAGGCAGGGAGAATGGCATCTAAACTACTTCTCAAAGGATAAAACTGAAAAGTAATTCAGTTGTTTCTTTTAATAAGGAGAATGTTTTTGGTTTCAGCTTCTTTGCCATTCAGTAAAAGACTGACTGATGTAGGAGTGGACATTCAAGCAGCTTATTATATTTAAAATTTAGGCTCCTTGGTGACTTGGGTATTTTTAAATACTCTCTCCTTGGTGTCTATTAATCACTGCCACAATAACTAATAAGTATCTTCAACATGCAAAGTATTATTGATTTTTTTGGAGGGCTTAGAGTTGCTGTAAGTTACATATGTATGTCTGTTTGTAAAATGCATCCTGAAACTTCAGGCTGGGGTTTACTCTGGGATATTTAACATTGTCTAACGATGCTGCCAGACACTTCCTGAGATCAGGTCTTACTGCCCATGGTCTGTAACTTTGAACATCAAGACACTGAAATTTTCCGTTTTATAAAGACTGGTTTCTTAATTGTTTGGGGGATTGGGTTGGTTGGTTTGGTTTGGTTGCTTGGTTGGCAGTTTTTGGGGGGGAGGAGGAAGGGGGAGGCAGCAGGGCAACATTTGTAGCACAGAGCCAGAGGAGCTTCACCATTGCCGAGAATGAAGCTGGGGCGTAACACGTTCACCTCTGCTGAAATTCTGGTGACTTGTCCTTTAAAGGGTCCTAATGCCCGGACTCTTCAAGGCAGGAGATTGAAATCTGGTAATTGAAATCGAGTCAGGGATGTGCCTTTTGATTTCCTCCTGAAGCTGAAATGAAGCCTGTCCTTTTGGGGAATTTTTTTGTAATTGTGGCCTGCGATTTGCCACCTGGGTGATGGCTTTTTTTGTTAGCCTCTGTCTATCCTTCCACCCCAACTCTCTCCACAAACAGGGAGGTGCAGAGAGGATCATCATCTGTGTCTTCCCTCTGAAATTTACTCCACACTAAACTTGCGTAATTCCCATGAAGGGCTCCCTCCTGCTACCTTGCAAAGATAATCCTTCTCTTTCTCATCTAATTCAGTTCTTTGGCATTTTCATGCACTTAACATTTGGCACCCTTTACTTTAGAAACTTTGAAACAGATCTCAGCCAGAGTTTTATATTTCATGACAAATTTATAACTTCAACCAGAAGTTTTCAAACATGCTTAAGGAGTGCGGGGGTTCTCGTCTTCAATGACAAACCTTCAGGAGGTTTTCAAAATGTCAGGGTAGATTTTTAGGGAACACCAATATGGAAAGACACACTACATGCCTAAGCAAAGGCCATAGCAGGGATCTGTGAAACCTTTTTATGAAGTTCAGTGGGTTAAAGAGTTTCTGTGTGATTGTGGTCCAAACCAAGACTGCTAGCTTGGCAGTTAGGCTGCAGAGGGCAGTTGTTTATCACAACATCACCTCCACTTTTGCCGACAGATCATCACAGCTGCCGTTTTCTATTTAAGGATATCATGCCTGGAGCATCTGATGTGAAGTGTATTGGAAGAGATATGTGCAGTGCATCTGTCTGTAGTAAGTCCATGCTGTCAATCTAATCAGTTTAAGAAGCCCCAAAAAATGCTCAACAAAGCGGTTTAAGAAATGTTGATTTTTTAATGAGATGCTCAAATATTGCATTTATGGGAGCCAAATGCCTAAGTGATTAGCCAGATACAGCTACATTTTTATAAAGGCAGAGAATCAGAAGAAAGTACAATAGTACAATAAATGATTAATATCTATTTATCTATTTGTTGACTGTCACAATGCCCGAGAACTTAAAAATACTGGGCTTTTTTATTTGTTATGCAGTCACAGGCACCTTCCCACATTATGGGGACAGAACAGAAGCCAAAATATCTCCTGTAAAACTTATTTCAAGCTGATAGAGGAACTCCTTCCAAATTCTTTGGACTTTGTATCCCATCCTGGAAGATTTTATGCGTTGCTCAAAAACACTTCTGAAGTCTGGAAGGAGCCAGAAGGAAACCCAGTTCCTACTCTGCCTCAGTTTCATGCCATTTCCTCAACGACTTGTAAAATTGTGTTGACCTAAATCTTGCAGGAATGGTGCAGGCTAACTCAAGAGGACTTCCAGTGCTGGGGCTGAAGGCACTCCAGACACCATGCCAGTGTAACAGGTGACCAAATCCTGGTGGGTATTAGCTGTGGGGTGCAGCTAATGCTTGATGCCCCGTCAGTGAGATGCCCAAGCTGGTGCCAGAGCTGCTGGTCAGACCTTTGGTGGAGCACAGAACCTGTTTCAGCTGAGCAGGTGAGCTCCAGGTTTGCAGTGCTGGGCACAAACTGCTGAGCTCTGCCAGGAGGCCTTGCTGATACGGCTTCCCTGGGAGGTGCCCCCTGAGGGATGCAGGCCCAGGCAAAACCAGTGTCTGCTCCTCATTCCTGTTAGGGATGAGGAATACTGAATGGTAGCTACATGTGGAGGCAGAAGAAGATGGTCCAAGATGCTGGAAATGCTACACAATCCTCACTAGCCCTGGCAGACTGACAGTGCCTGACCCTGGTTTCATTTGTACCACTTCAATGGAATTACTCTTCTTTCAGCCTACAGGAAAGGAGGTGGGCCTCAGGTTCAAGGCAAAAATATATAATATGGAACAGCATTATTCACGTCTGTATTCAGCTTATGTAATTTTGAACCAAGAAATCCTGTTTGTCCCAAAGTGCTGGAACTGGCAACGAGCTGTGGGTGCCTCATTGCTGCAGTGAATAGCACCATCTAGGGATCAGGATGGTTTTAGAGTCCTCTCTTCACATTGTGCACGGCAAGGATGGCCTGAATGTCAGCTCTGCAATGCACACACGCTGTTCATACAAGCCACACCTCTCATATTTTTTTTTGTAATATTGCAGGCACGCATATATGTCCCTCAGTATATATTTATATATATATGCACAATAATTCACACACATAATACTTCCCTCAGTGTGTATCTGTGTGTGTCCTGTGTGTGCCCCCAGCAGTGCAAAGCTGAAACAATGTCCCTATGTACAAACACAAAGCTTATTGATATATCCCCACACTCAAAGAGTTCTTTAGGGCTGTTGTTATCCACTGGTGTTAATGCAGCCACGGGTCTCTCCTGTGCTGTAACGGGCTTTTCCAAATATTTGTGCCAAAAATGTAGTTGTTGACCTTATGGTGTGTGATACGTTGCACTGCAGAGAAAATTGGAGTTTCTGCCTGTGCTGCTTTAAAATCTCTCCCTATGCAAAATGGGAAAGATAAAGATAATAGTACTGATTTTTATTATAGTTGAAGTGGGGTGACTTCAGGAGGGGTCATAGCTGATGTTTTAAGAAAAACTTGTTTAGACAATAAAGCTATTTCTGTCCTGGCATTTAACAAGAGTGTCTTGGTCTGAGCTGGTATTATAATCCCCTTAATTAAAACCTTTTAGGATTCCTTGGTTCAGACTAATATTCTGCAAGCTTCTTATTGCTCTATAAATAAATAAATTTGTGGACAAAAGCAAATAAAAGAGACCAGAATCACAAACTAAGGTGACTGTAATAACAAACCTAGATTTTATACAATAACCTTTTAAAAACATACAACTTAGCTTGCCCAATTCAGTGCATCTATTCACCCTTAATTTAACTATTTATCTTTCTTATGCTATCAAGAATAGTTGGCCCCCAAGTGGGTTCTCTTCAGGCTTGTTACCAAAAGGTGACCCAGGTTCCTGGATACAGGCAGCACAGATTCATAGCCTGCTTGAAGGAGCCCTGCCAATCTGGGAGTGTGGATGGGCCCCAAGTAATCAGTCAGTGATGCACAGAGTAGGTGTGGTTCTCCTCCAGCCACTGTCAGACTAGTTCAGCCTGTCTCCTCGTGCCCCCAAAAATATCAAGGAGCAGCAGAAGCCTGGTGCCCCCAGAGGAAGGTGGCCACTGAAATAATACTCTCTGCAAATTTAGATTTGAATTTGAGAAGAACTTGTAAACTCCAAATATTGTTTCAGTGAAGTAGCTGTTTTGCAGATGCACCTAATTTTTGTTGAGCCATTTTGCACTAGTAAATATTAATATTTGACTGTATTTGTAAAATTATATTCATTAATGCTAATCTCATGCACTCTTTAGTATACTTATGTAAACGGTGTTCATATACCATGTTCTTATTATGGATGCATCTGAAAGTTAATGCAGCTCATGTTGCTGTCTGAGCATTTTTGGGGGGGAAGAAATGATACCTATCACGCTTGAGTATGATGCCATTGGTAATTTCCTTTGCTTTTGAAGAAATAATGCTGGGTCAGTTTTCCATAAAATTGTAGCTGGCCATGACAGCCTTCTGTTTAAATTAGTGGTGCAACCCAAGCTAAGATGCCAAGTGAAATTTTTCTTTTTTTTTTTTTTTCTGCAATTAATTATTATGTTAAAAATTCTACCATTGAATGTGAACAATCATTTTGATGGTTTTACATTACTATTAAGGCACTACTTTACCACTTCAGTACTTCTGCACTATGTACTTAATTTTGTATTTCTATATTTTTGTATAACTCACAGGAATCACTGATGCAGTAAAAATTCTGGCTTTTCAGTCACGCTGCAAATAACAGGAGTTTTTCTTGCAGACTAGACTAGGTTGAATATTATTGGTATTTAATTTTTTTTTATACTTGCAATATGTTAGACACTGACTATTCAAGAAGAATATTCCCACCCAAATAATACTTTTTAAGTACAATGCCAGCACCTGTCATTCAGTCATACAATGTGTTCACTCCTCATTCTAGTTGCCTGTGATTTCCATGTGTTGCAGAATCATGGAGCTGGAAGAAATCTTCTTCCATTCCTCTCTAAGACACTGTGTTCGAGTAACCTCTACCTGATCCTGGGAGATCAGGGACAGAGACACTGAGGGATTTGCTTGAATGCAGGGACTCCATTTCTGAACTGCTCTTAAAAACCTCCATTACAGGAAACTGTACAGCCCTTCCAAGCAGTCTGGTAAAGAAACTGCACAGTAATTTAGACAGAGGTGCTGACAACTCATGCTCAGCTTAGAAGGAGAGCTGTCTCTAAATACCATGTTTCTTCCTTCTCCTGGGTAATTACCAGAACCCAGCCCTGGTCCTACAGTGAGTTCCCCTTTGGCAGATAGAGCTGCACAGATCCAGGATTTCCAAGGACACAAGTTATTCTAATAAGAGGAAGTGATCCTACTTCATTTTGGTGGAGGTCAGCAGCTCAGCTGTTCCCTCTGTCTGTCATCTGAATAGTGACTAGTGCCTTCAGGTGAGTTAATCTTCACCAGTTTGCTAAAATAACCTTATCCAATCTTGTCTAATAAGCATCTTCTAGTCTTGGAAAACAGATACAGCCTAAGCTTATGTGTTTAAGAGCAGTGGTGCCTTTGGAGTCACTGGCTTCTTCACTCACAAGTAAAACATTGATCTTAGAACTGCAGAGGAAAACAAATTACCTTCCTTGGATTTTTTATAATTGTATAGACCTTGAGTTGGCACTGATAGCCTGTAGAATTGAAGCACAGCTCCCCTGACATCACACCATTCTGTAGTGGGGTGGTATGACCCTCCTAGGAGATCTTCCCCTCTCTCCTTTGGAGCTAAGCAGGGAACACTCTCTTTTGTATAATGAATTGGGCCCCCCAATGTAGTGTCAGTGCTGGTCTGCAGGTCAGTCTGAGAGCAGGTTCTGTCCTCTCTGCTGTCAGGAGTGGTTTGATAGTGGGAGATTAGAGGAGTTGAGGTGCTGGTTTGGAGAACTGCAATGCTTGGTTCCTTCTGCACCGTGAGTATTAGAAGTCTGGATACAGTAGAGTTAGAGCTCAGAGCAGTGCATCAGAAATGTGGGATGTGGGTGTGTTTTAGGAGAGGCTGTATATGGACAGACAGCTGAAGAAGTGTGGGGATGAAGTTAAGACAGAGGTCTCCATTTTACCAAGTGCTGTGGAGAAGGGGAATGGGGAAATTATACACTCTTACAATACAGAAATCAGAAAGTGCCTCTGAGGCAATAATATGTTTGAAACAAGCCAAGAGGAGGTATTTTGTTGTACATTGCACTGTAATAGCTGTGGAATTTTGCCAGAGGCTATAGAGGAGACTGGAAGTGGATTCAGAAAAATAACTCACAGGTTCAGGGATGAGAACTTCCATCAGTGACAAGAAGCCTGAGGGTCCAGATAGAGCTTCTCGAAATCCCTCAGCTGCTGGTTCCTGGAGCACACAGCAGGGAAATAAACATTCTGTCAGGAGTTTTCTGTAAGGAAAGAGAAGTAAAAATTTGCTATTAGCCGCTAAAAGGTAAAGTTAACAGGGTCAGATAAATCCATAGTCAGTCCCTGAGTATCTGTTCCTGTGTTTGCTGCATCCTTTGTATTCCTGCAGCAGGCTTGCAGCAGGACAAAGCTGAACTACTTACATTTATTTTCATTTTGTTTGAATTCCAGGTAGTATTACTTACAATAATGACTGCACACTGGTGTAGGTTATCCTGTTGAACACAGTTACAATGATTTCAAAGATGCTCCATGATATTTGATACTTTATTTTGCCTCCTCACTTAAAAGCCCTGACTGTTGGAGAATAGGCAGCAGTATCTATCAGGTGTGCCTGCCACACTCTTGTTCAGCATTATTATGCTTTGGAAGGGATTATTGTGCCTTTCCATGTCAGAGTACTGGCTTGGAGCACAGTAGTCATGTCCCATTCATGTCACAGGGCTGGTTATTCTTGCAGCAGGCCCAAGAGAAATTCCAGGGTTGCTTGCAGAAATATTACCTTTTCATTGCTCTTTCTTTCCTCCATTTCTTATGAGCTTCCTCACAGAAGGACAGGGCTAAGAAGTGATTGTAGTCCTGTTGCCCTTCCCTGGCCTGCTAAAGGGGGCTGGCATGAAGCACAGCAACTCTCATGATTCAAACCATGGAGCCCTGGGATGACCTTAGTGCAGAGATAATATTTCCAGTTTTTATAATCTACAGTAGATGCCATTTCTGTTGATAGACTTGGTTAGATTTGAAGCCCTATAAGCTTTATGGACTTTGCAGTGACCAGAAGCAGGTAATTCCATATTTGATAGTGTTCAAGGATGGAACCTGGTTTGTTTGGGTTTGAGTTTGCCTTTTGCTAATTTAATCTGATAAAGATACAAACAGGTGGTAGTGACTCTGAGTCCCTAATGATGTATGTAAAGTTAGGATTGTTTTCTGCCATGTGTATGACTTCTCATTTCATTATATATAATTCCCTTTCCTAATTTTTTCCCTATTTGTTCAGTCTGGGAATGTCCTTTTGCCACATTTATATGCAATATCCCAGATAGCTTTGTATCATCACCAGATTTCACCATTGTTGACTGTGACTATGATTCTATGATCCAAGGCTGATGGAACAGTGTATCCTGAGGAAAACAAGGCAATGTCATTGCTCTTTCGTTCGGGGATGCTGCTTGACAACTGTCTCCCCAATATCCATCCCCACCCATCCAGAAACAGCTCCTTACAACATATGGAGCAAATTAGGGAACTGAGAGGTGAGCAGGTGGGAAAGCTCAGGACTGAAGAATCTCTCTGAACAATCTGTGTTCATTTGTCATGTGTGGATGTTGTAGTAAAGACAAGGACAATGAGATTTATTGCCAGAAGTAATAGAAACTTCGGAAGCACAACCTAGAATTTTTTCAAATATGCTCCCAGATTAGATACAGATCAGAACTGGAATGCAGCCTGTGTCAATATGTCATTTTGTGAAGAAGAAAAAAATCTTGAATACAAATGCTGCTTATGGACATACTGTTACAACGCACAACTAGACTTTAGAAGCAGATTATTTGAACTTCAGGCAATTTATGGTTTGTGCAGTTCCTGAAATCTTCATCTTTAAATGGTGGTGATAGAAGATAGATGTTCATACACAGCAGCTCTTTTTTTCCTAAATTCCCTTTCACACAATTTGACTGAATAAGTCAAAATGTATTCTCCTCCAACCTTCAAATGCAGGGCACTGTTCTGTATGAGATTTTGCTCTCTGGTCAGAGTAAGAACAAGTCATGCCCTTTTCCAGGGGAGCTTCTGCATGGGAATATCTAAACAATGACTGTTCAGCGCTGTCAGTCCTTCACTTACAGTATGTCCTTGTCTTCTGGGAAGTCTCCAAAGTGCATCAGGTTGGATAACTTGTGGATTAGGGCCTGAATATAATACCAAAAAATGTTTTGAGGACAAATACTTAGATTCTTCTTTTCTTGTGATTGAAACACAGTGTGGCTACAGATATCTAAATAAAGCTGGTTTTCTTTGTACCTGTCTCTGTGTTCCCTGCTCAGAACTGACAGTGTTCTCTATTGATAAAGCATTAGTCTGCATTTTCTGTCAGTTTGTTTTAAATTATGAACTTGCCTGAAATACACAGCTATAAATACATCTCTTCTCTGGGTTATTGACAAAGTATGTCACAGAAATATGAGTTCCTGCTCCTAAATTTAGCAAGTGGCTTGTTACTAATTTCAGAGATCAGCAGGAAAGTCTGCAGGGGACTATTGTGCAAACATCCTGCAAAATCAGTATGTTCCTATGATTCTAAAACCATTATGCCTTACAGAAATTTACCAAATCCAAATAAACAGAAATAGACGTTGTGCCTTTGTTATGGCCGCATTTGTATTTATTTGCTTGTGTTTCAGCTATTTGAACTTTTATATTACAATTATGCACGTATAATGATGAATGCGAGTCATCTGTGTCACAGATTAAAACCTTTCAGCAGTGCCAGTCAGCCCTTTTACTCTGCAGCTGCAGTCAGAGGTTGTAGCTGATGGGAGAATTTGGTTTGTGTCAGTCACCACTGAAACCTGGCTGCCACTTTGTGTCTTACTGCGTCATGTTTATGCACTTCTTGAAGAGGAGAAAATAGTGAAGTTGCTTATTAGTAAGGGGTTTCCAGGGCACTGAAATACAGTTTCAGCAATTCCATGGTAATTCCAGGGCAGTTCTTTTGTTCCAAGGATGTAAGTTAACAGAAGGAATATGTGGAATCAAGCATACACCCAGTCGTTGAAGATGCTTGTAAACAACATGCTGCTTGGAGGAATGGCAGGTAATTAGTGCCTGGCAAAAAGGGCTGTGGTGCTTAGCAGCAGCTAGAAAGCAGGGATTGCCATCATCACATGGCCAAAAGCTTCTGGGCCCTGTGCTGTCATCTCCCTGTTTCATGGCTGTGCTCAGAGGGGGTGCTTGTGGCCGAGGAGCCGCATTACAACAGCTGCCATTTCCTTTGAAGTGTCTTTTCCCTCAGTTTTAGTTTCTAGTTTCTTGTTGTTTGCCATCCCACTGTACATTTGTCTTTCCCACCCTCTGACTCAGGACAATGCCAAGTGTTCCAGTGGTTTCCTGCAAAGCTTCTGATTCCTGCCTTGTTTCCTTTATGGGAACAAATTCTAGAACATTCTGGCAGAATAGCTGGAGGAAAGAGGCTGCTGCTGAAGAAGCAACAGTGCCACTGTGTGAAGGACAGAGAGATAAGGCTGCAACAGAATGTAAATTTAACCGTTTCTCTTCTTCCTCCTGATTGTAGCAAGGTGAGGGAGGGTGATCAGCACAAAAAGAATTTGTTCATATGTGCTTTGCACTCATATGTGATGGAGTAGCACTGAAATCCATTTGAGGGAAAAACCTTGTAGCTTCATCTTCTTTTGTGAATTATTGGAAATGTGACTTCTGAAAGAGCCTCTTGAGAAGCATCATTTTTGTGAGACTCAGAGAAGAAACAGATAATTCTATTCACCATATTTCAGACAACACAAACAATACATTAGGAGATACTGCAACAGGATTCAGATTCCATTAGTTATGTATTAGCTAGGATTTAGAAACGATGAGGAGCTGTGTTCTGGATCGAGTCCATTTGAGTCATACGTTCTTGTGTCAGTCAGGATGGGACTGCCATAATTTGGATGCACTGACTTCTATCCTGAGGTACAGTGCTGTCTTACCCTCCTGCATTTGTTGTTGGAAAGGACTGGTGGGACCATGTGGTGGGCTGACCCTGGCTGGACAACAGGTGCCCACCAAAGCTGCTCTATCGCTCCCCTCCTCAGCTGTCCAGGGAGGGACAGAAAATGCAACAAAAGGCTCCTGGATCAAGACAAGGGCAGGGAGAGATCACTCACCAATTACCATCACAGGGAAAACAGAGCTGCCTTGGGGAAATGAATTTCATTTTATTGCCAATCAAATCAGAGTGAGATAATGAGAAATAAACCCAAATCTCAAAACACCAGTTCTGTAGCCAGGCCTCTGGTTAAGAATCCAAATATGAAATATGCATTATGAGTGCTCAGCCAACCAGTAATTTGTGTGTGCATTTCACAAAAGAATTGCCTGGGATTTCACCCGACACGAGTTCCACAGATCCCGTTGTGGGTGTGGACAGTCCTGTGCTGCAGGAGTGGGATCATTTCAGAGCAGCAATGGATTTTCAGCACTGCTCACTCGGTCTGGTTGTACTGTTGTGTCTCTGGCACTGACAGGGTGAGAGCTGTGCTGGAGTGCACGAGGTCCCAGGCAACACCTGCTGCTGTCAGATAATTCTACTGTACAAGTGCAAGGGGAGATTTTTAGAAGCTTAGGTCCATGTTCTACCAATGCAGCCCCAAAGTCCCTAAACCTTCCTAAAAAACATTCAGTGTACAGTGCAGTATGAGAGCAGTGTCAGCTCTTCATATTAATCACAGGGAATTTCTGCATTGTCTCAAAAATATGAAGGATTTTATCATCTTAGGACACCTTTGCATAATGTAGCATTTAAGTGTCTTTTGTGGAGATATGATCCAATTTTCCTCGAGTTCTCTTGCCTGTACAGGACTTCTCTTTACAAGTCTAAATACTAAATTCCAAAGACCCACCCATACTGGTTTTTTAAATGCACAGTTGGACTACTCATGTTTCCTAGACTGTCATTTCGGTACTGCCCAGCTCCTGAAGTTTGAATGTCACTTACTTAGTACTTGTGATCTTATATCAACCTGTTATAAAGTACTTTTTATCCCCTTCTTCCTTCTCCTTTCCTCTGTCTCTCCTTCTGTCAGTGCAGTGGAGGGCTGTGATCACATTACCATTAAAAACTGTATGCAATTGCATTATATAAGAACAGTTGGACAGGAAATGCTGTACAGTAAAACTTCTTATCAGTTCCTTCTATGAGGTAATGCCTACTTCTAAATAATTGGGGCAAAAATAGCAGTAATTCCAAACTGTCTCAATTTTCAACTATGTCTAGATTTTGGTAAGGTTTAATTGGGGGAAGCATTATGCATCTGAGTTCTGTTACATTTGGGAGTAATGTGTTCTGAATTTCAGAGCCTGTTTTCAGTCTGATGCAGAAATTATTTATTGAATAAAATCTTGGTACTCTTGAGGAGATATTGATATGCCTGTGGGTCAATAGCTTCAAAACTAAACGGCAGTCTTTCATTCTTGCCATGGGGGAAAAGCCAGATGTCCCTCAAATTACAAAGGTCTCTTTTGTTTTCTAGGGTTTCAAGAAGCACTTCAGCATTTAGTATTGTCACATGGAGGTGTCTGGGATGGGGGTGGATGTCAGAAAACCCTTTCTTACTGCTTTAGGTGTTAATTACTAAAACCTCTAAAGAGGAGACTTGGGCCATAACTTACAATGCTGACTATTGCAGTTGATACTCTTGCAAACAAGAGTTAAATCAGGATATTGTGTGAGATGAAGAAACTTATTTCCAGGAAAAGCTGCTGAGCTAATACCCCAGAGGGATTATTTAGTGGAAAACTGTTGATGACAATGGTTTTGGGTTATTTTTTCTCTTTTTTTAACCGGGGGTGGAATTCCTCTAATTGTCTCTTTCAGCCCCCACAATTGACTCAGTTTGCTTTTTCGTTCAGCTCAGTGGTTGGGAGGCAGTACAAGAAGATGGCTTTGCTCATTTGTTACACCTTCTCTGCCTCTTACTATGGCAGAGCTGTCAGAAGGCAGTGGTTCTGAGGTGCTTGCTTTGAGTGAGAGTGTGACATACCACACCAGCCATACCTTCTCTAGGTTGTTGTTCTTTGTTATATTTATTTGTTAATATTTTTATGAAATTGTTCTAGTTTTCTAAAACGTTGTGTTTCAAAGTATTTAGGCAGCTGGGCTGATTTTTGAGAGATACTTCAGAAGAGAAAATTATGCCATGGAATAGAGCTCAATTGTTCCCTACCATCACCCTTTTTATTTCTTATTTGCTCAGGGCAGCAGATTGTAAGAGTTCTCTACTTCATGGGGAGAATTAGCCAGTCTGGGGAGATTAAGAACATTATATTGGAATATATCCTGAAAAACAGTAACAACCTAACAAGCTACAAATTGAAATAATGAGAAAATGTTGTACTGCTGTTTGCAATGGAGACGGTTTCACTGTCTGTCATACTTTCTTAAAAAATCTTTTTTTCCAGCCATCTTAAAGAAAAAGAAAAAAGTATAATCTAAAGTATGCCTGGACTTTGAACATGGATGGAGATTCAAGAATGGCAGACTTTGGGATCATTCTAGAAAATTCTTATTCCCTGTTGCTGTCTGAAGGCAGAGGAGAGTGAAATGACATTTCCATCGCATTGTCTTTTCTAAGATAATTATTCAAACATGCTTTCCCAGGAGAACATATAGCCCGTTAGTAACCAGGCATGAGAAGTTGTTATAATAGTAGATGTGCTTTCAGGAATTGATCCCACTCAGTAACTGCACCTCCAATAACATCTTAAGGAAGATGGTGTTATGTACACTTCCAAAAATCAATCATGCTTCTCAAGAGGAATGCACACTAATGAATAACACACCAGAAAGGAAAATCTGTTTTGGTATTTTATGTGGCTTTAGAATTTACCAATCTATGGGTTTGTCTTACTTTGGGAGATCATCTGTAAAGTCAGGGGTTACCTGTGCTCTGATGCTCATGGGAGGTGGTTTTGGTTGGGATTTCTGTTAGGTTTTTGGTTTTTTCACTCTTTTATATTGTGAGGAGTGTAGCTGGACAGAGCTTCTTGATGGGAAGAGTGCTGTATGGTTCTGCTCTTCACCAGTTTTGGTTCTTAATAGTACCCAAACGTTGCAGAAACCCAGCTCTTACACATAACTTTTTGTGAGCTCTTAAAAAACTTCCCCAGGAAGAAAAAATATCCCAGAATTGCCCAGAGGCAGAAAGCTGACACTCCAGCAGCTCATGTGAGGTGTTATATCAGTACCTGCAGAGCAGGCCCAGAGCTCTGTGCTGTCCTGGTCCTGTGCACTGTGCAAGGAGTGCCTTAAAACACAACTGGGATTCTGTGACTCTGGTCACAAGTGTGTGAGAGGGATAAAAATCCCTTTGTGTGAGCAACAGAAATTTTAAAGGGGGTTTAGGATTATCCCCTCTGCTCAAAGAAGAGAACTGTTAATTGCCAGTCAGCAGGATTTGGCCAGCAGAGCCCAGCTGAGGGGTGAAGCTGAGAGTGGGGCAGAGCACCCCCCAGAGTGTTCAGCCCCAGGAAACCTCTGCTGCAGCAGAGATGAGACTTTGTGCACTGCTGTTCTTTCTCCTTCTGGGCCCCACTCCATTTATCCCCAACAGTTTTCTGTGATTCCCTTCTCTTATGTGATTGGCTTTCCTGCTTTGGATTACTAGGCACCTGTGTTTAAATTCATCAAGAAACATTTTGAGTGCACTTAGCAAAGTGCCATCTTTCCAAATGAACCACACCAATTAATTGTTGCCACAAAAGCCATTCATATAGATTATATACTAACACTAACTTGAGTTTTGATACAAGCATTTGTCAGAGAATGCCTGCCAGGGCCTACAATTGCCAATTTCTCTGCTTTCATCAACTAGAAGAGATGACTATTTTCAGCATTAAAAGCAATGTAGGAATAAGATGATGCTTTTTTCATCCATAAAAGCAAATGGATTTCAAATTTCATTCTGCTTTCAATGATGGCTAAGATAGCCAGCTTGGGGAGGATTCAGTGCAGTTTCTTTTGTACAAATCTGTCAGGCTGTATCCTTAGGACTCTGGTAATGAATTGTCCAGAGAATTAAAGGTGAGATTATGTAAGAGACTTCTAAAAGGCACCCATGGATCTTTCAACCAGCAGGAACGAGGAAAATAGAACGATACAAAACTGTGATGTCTTAATATGAGCTTGTTCTCTGTCTTCAATGCCTTTAGACCACCTTTAGATCTATTCTTTCATGGCTGCCTGGCACAGCTGCTGTGAATTCTCCCATCTGAGCATAACCCTGACACGTTCATGGCTTGGAGTGGGGTCTTTGAAAACAGACTTGGGTCCATCCTCCCCCAAGGCCATGCCAGAGGTATTTTATAAAGCAGCTAGACTGGACATGGGCATCGTACATTAAATGCTGAAGAAGACTTAGTAGTGGCTATTTCAGAGCTTGCAAAATGAGGAGATGGATGCCAGTATTGTGAGATGAGAGTTTTCTTCTTAAATCTTTCTTTGCTTGTTTGAACCACTGCTGTAGAAATTTTATTTTCTATGGAAATTATGCAATTATATACTCTGGAGACTTCAGGAGCCATATGCTGAGTTCTTCTAGATCTGGGATTCCTTCTCAATTTTGACACAGTGAATTTTCCTGACTGCCCTGTATGTGTAGCATTAGATGTCACAGTGACTTTTCTGAAGCGCAAAACTTGCCCAACATCTTCTGGATTCACTGGGAGTCCTTGCTGGATACTGATGTTGTTTGTAGGTTATCCAAAATAGCTAATTCCATGAACTTTAATGAAACATTCCTCTGTTCCAAGCAGGTTTGCATTTGCTCAGCCAAACACCTTTGTTTTAAGTATTCCATTTCCATATTTCTCCCTGGTGTACATTTCCCACTGCAGGGGAAGTTCTCTGGACTGTGTTTGAGCACCAGTCATTTCACTGGTCTGGTGCTGGTGCTGTCTGAAATAACTGCAGTGTTCTCCCTGTAAGTGACTGCAGCAGAACAACTGGTTTTAGAAGCAGTCACAGCAAGAGCAAAGGTGTGACTGCTTGCTGGATGCAAGGACTGTTCTCCCTGAGTTCAGGAAAAGACAAGTTCCCAAAGAGTTTACCTGTTTGATACGACAGAAGTTGAGCTGGGAGTCAAGGTGCAAACATTAACCTCCGTCAACACTATAGAAAAGACAATAGTTATATCTACTACATCTTGTTGGATGACAACAGTAATTTTTTATCATGGGTAAGCTGGGATAGCTGTAGACTTTTATTAGATTTGTGTTGCTCTGACCAGAGAAGAATTTTTTTTAGACTGTTTTTTCAATGGATTTCTTACTGTTAACCATCTAATTTATTAAATGAAATATTTTCTGGCAGACAATTCCTATTCATCCAGGAACTTGATTTTCAGCATCTTTTAGGGCAAGATTTTCTGAAGGGCCAAATGTAGGTGTATAGGTAGGATCATGGCTTTTCCAATTGAAGTGTAGGGTTAAGGCAGAGACAAAACTGTTCACATTTTCATGAGATGCTCTGTGTTTGTTAAAGCAGTGGCTATACAAAGGCATCTGTTCTCTTAGCACATCTCAATGGACTCAGAGCAGAAATAGGAAAAGGCAAGGAAGGCCAAGTGCCACACAAACTACAATGTGCAGACAGCGTAGCCTCCCAGACAACACACGGGCACCAGCAGGGCAGCCTGCTTTCAAATTCAGTTTGACAGAGTAAATTGAGCAATTTTCCTGCTGAAGCTGTTTTCTTGGCACTCAGAAGAATTGGCTGGTCATTTCCAGGTTGCCATTTACTGGGAATAGAAAAGTAAACTGATCTGCAGGGTTTCTACTTCAATGCCGGAGCAGAGCACTAAATAGTCTGAGGCTGCTGCGATGCAGAATGATGGGGTGAACGATAGGAGCAGGCCTGAATCCTGTGGTAGCAGCAGAGGTCTGGGATGGAATTATGAACACTTTTATTCCTGAAGCTGAGGGAAGATAACACAGGGAAGTTTTGCTTAGTAGCTTTGGGTCTGGGTCCCCCGATGTCCTCTAATATGTGCACAAGGTACATACTGCTGTCATGTAACCCTCGTGTTCTGGAACTAAATGTAATTATCTGAACTCTCAAGTTTTTTGCTCTTCTGAACTACCGGCTGCTTTTAAAGGTACTGGGTAGAGGGTTAATAGGATTTGTGAATGAGAGTAATTTATAAATCTAAATGAGAAAACAAGATCTATGAGAACAGAATAAAGGAACTTGGGTTGTTTAAAAGTTAAGGGGTAACCTAACAGAAACATGAATAAGATTGTTCAAAAAACCAAAAAAGAATAAATTGTTTTCAGTGTTCATTGGATATGGAAAGAAATTAAAGGAGCTGGAAGATAAAGCAGTTGTTAATGGTAAATATGTTTAAGCAGTGATATATCAGGTGGTCTCAAATTCACCAGCTGTTACTGGGGACAGGTTGGGCACTCTGTTTAGGGGTGGTGTGAGGGGACTGAGCTTCTGTTGGAGCACAAAAGGCAGGATGTGATGCCCTTTCAACTAAATTTTGTCTTGTGTCCTGGTGTGCCTGACTTTCTGTTAAAGTCATAAATGGCTTCAATATTCTGGCATACAAAGAGAGAGGAGAAAGTATGGATGCTGAATGGATACATCCTCTGAAGAGATGGAGAATTTCTAGAGCCACAAATATTTAAAGGCAGCAAGTAGGAGAAGCAGGGGGAAAATATTGTTGAAGGAGATTTTTCTACTCTAGGAAATTCGGGTGCAAGCAGTTACTCAAAGATAATTCCAGTGAACTGGAGATCCTGCTGCACACTGCTTTTCATTTATTTTACTCTGCTTTCAATTAATTTTTATTTAAACACATCTAAACATATTTGAACTTACCTTCTGTGAGGAACTCATTCCTGTCACTCACTACAAACTGTTGGGCTGCACTGAATGCTTATTTTAACAACAGTGGTAGGTAAGGGGTGTTAAAAGCCCAAGGCAAAAACTGCCCCTGACCATTGGAGGACTCATTGTTCCATTTGTCATGTGGCAGTCAGGGGGTAACTCACTCTCTATCCTTGCTCTAGGATCTGACTTCTGAGGACCCAAAGCACTAAGATGGAAGTCTCAAATTACGCATGCAAAAGATGAGCATGCCACGAGCTATCTGCATGCAGAGAATGTGAGCTCAGCAAAGCTCCTCTGTGCCTGTACAAACACATGGGGGGGTTCACTGATCTGTGAGGATCAAGCGAGTGAGCTGCAAGCAGGTAGTTGTACATGAAACAGAGCAGGAGTTCGACATCATCCAGCCTCACACTTGAGGTCTCTTGCTGTAGCTGAAAGAGAACTCTTAGTTTGTGCCTGTATTGATGTTGTAGGCCATCAAGGGCAATGATGTTTTTCTATACTGTGTCAATATATTTATTACTCTGTTTGATGTTACGTTTTATTTCCTCGTCAATGCTAAAGATCAAGCCCCATTTGTGAAGTGTTTTGCTTCTTGAGGGCTGTGCAGCTGTTTTGGGAGCTGGTCTATAAAAAATATCATTATCTAGAGAGAGAGAGAGAGATGGAGGCAGCTACCTCCCATAGATCAGAAACTGGAGCCCTATATCAATAAGGTGACAAAAGTTTACTACTATAGGTGTTGTGCAAAGCTAAAGATTCATGTTGTTTCTTTTAAGTAAACAGGAGCCCCCTCACAAAGAAGTAGTGCACTTGAATACTCCTACACATGTATTTTGTACTAAGTAACCCTTCTGTAGGAAAACAAAGACACAAACAAAAACCTATAGCTTTGCAGTGATGAACTTAACTGATTAGACCTCCTTCCCTCCCCCTTGTTTGTATACACATGCATTCTTTCATCCATTTGCCCTTTAAACGTGGTGTCATTTCTTTTTACCCCTGACGTTTTCTGCAGCAATATTTCTTTCTTTCCTGCTCCTTGAAGTGTGTATGTATGGAGGAGAGCAAGTTAATAGGCAGAAACTATAAAATTCACACCTGAATGGCTGTTCAATTGCACTGTGAGGAAGTCTTTGGGAAAGAAAAATTGTTCCTGCTGACTCTGATTCAGTTCCTGCTAGTAATTCAGCAGCTTCAGTCGTTAACTCTTTATATTGTCTGAATGAACATTATTTTCCTCCAAACTGTAGATGATGAATCACAATCACAATCAACTCTGGCTGTGCCAAAAAAAAATCACAGTAGTTTTGTTTTTTCTGCATAGTCTAATAACATCAACTGTGTTGACTAGCTGTCAAATAGACCCTCAGTCCTTCAAACTACAAAAATCTTTATGAGTCTGTGAAAATCCTGATAAAGTTTTCTTAGATTTTTAAGCTTTAACTTAGGGACTCCACAGAAAACATGAGAGGAAAACAGACTTCCAGTTTTTCTGATATTTTTCTTGAATGAAAATGATTTTTCTGGCCACTCATATTTCAGCACTTGGCCAGGTAAAGGGGACAAAATATTACCACTTCTGTGCTAGGGTTTGGACCATAAAAGAAGCAACAGGTGGCCCAAAAAACAAAGGCTGACTGTCACAGCTCTTCAGGATCCTTGCTAAAGGAGACAGAGCAGGCACAGTGGGGGAAAAGAAAACTGCCTCTCTTGCTTGGGCAAAGGCAAGACTTAGAGTGAGCATTGTCATTGCTGAAAAATAAACTGCAAGATGGGCAAACACAACCTGCTGCGTGATCGTCACACCTACTTCATTGTTCTCTCCTCCCTGGCCTGGGTGAGTGCAGAGGAGACCTGTTGTCTGGAATTCTTGGGTTAAAAGAGGAATAACTGGCTTATCTACAGGAAGATGGAGAAGTAACTGCAGACAATAGTGAATAGAAATAGATCTGTAAGCAAGGGTTGCTGTCTTCCTTCAGCTGAGGTTCAGGACAGCGACAGTATTTACAAAGGTAGAATCATAGAATCATTTAGGTTGGAAAAGACCTCTAAGATCATGAAGTCCAAACATTAGTTGGACTTAGGTTTGCCCTGGAGTAAGGATATATTGTATACATTCCAGCTGTAGATCAAAAGGGTTTTTTGCCTAGAAAACTTTTGCTCCATTCCCAGGAACACTTGTCCACATTCTCCCTTTAATGGAAGCTCATCTGCTGACTTGGATTGGAGCTGGTAAGATGGAAGTATGTGTTCAGATATGTGCAGGATTGGTTTCTGTTTGGATTAGTGGCTTTTGAAAACTTCTTGGACATATTTTGTAGGGCAGTGTAATAAATCCTATTTTAACTGTACCATTATTTTTGTAACCTCAATACATAACTGATTTCTTGGTGAATAAAAAGATAAGGAAACGTAAGAAAGCAGTTTTCATAGTTTAGCAAATTACCAACTATTTATAAGTGCAAATGCAGCCAGAAGTACCTTATTCTCTGATTATATGAACTTTTAATTAACTTAATTGATGAAAATCGTATCACATACAATTTATCTTGGGAAGAAACACAGCTCAACAATTTTTTCTTTAAAAAAAACCCCATACACCCACACCACAATTAAATGAATGCCAGTGTAACTTTGAGACCATTTTTAATGTAGAGAATCTATTCTATCTCCCATCTCATGAGTATGGATCTACCAGAGATTTTTCCCCATGGATCTACCAGAGGTCAGACCTACTCTCACAAAGGCCACTTCACAGGACAGGACTTCCCTCGAGGCCTGATCCCTCACTTTTCCTACAGCAATGACAGCGGGGTGCCTTGGGCTGCTTGGTTACACCCCCTTCAAGGTGTGCATCTGTGCCACGTGTTTATTCTCCTTGGGGGCAGAAGTTAAGGAATCAGTCTAGAAAAGAAAAAATTACCTCTGCTTGTTGATGCTCTGACTTAACAAGAGCTGCTTTCCTGAGTGGAGGGGTCTTGGGCTCATACAGCGTGTACTGACCCACACAGTTGGCTTGGGCAGCCTCTCGCACTGCTCTGAAGTTTCCATTCCTTTCTGATCACTCTTTTCTTCTTTCTTCGGGCCTGTTTGAATTGTGTTACACTCCATCCTCATGTTGTTTTATTTTATGAATACAAATACAAATGAACTCAGGCTAGTTATCAGGAAGTACCAGGTCCAAAAGTCTGAAGGATTGCCAGTTTTGATTTTAGTTTTCCATCCAGAAGTCTTTGGAAGAGTTGTGCACGCTGGGCCTTAGTAAATGCTTAAAAAAGAAAATGTCTAAAGTGGAAGCTTCAAGTAGGTGGTTACACTGATTGAAAGAACATCCTGTCTCAAAACTGCTAAAGGATCAGATGTCCTCAAACTGGTATTGCAGTGACTCAGCTGATGTGGATAATCTCACCAGTTAGAGGTGGTTGCTACAGGACTGTAGCAGAGAAGAGATTTCCTCTAACAGGGTTTTTTGAGCTGCATGCCATGGCAAACAAGCACTTGTCCACCAAACAGGAAGGGTGAGAAGGAATTTGTGCTCCCAGCAGCACATTGCCTTCTGGTACCTCTGCAGCTCTTCCTACACAAATCTTTTGGCAAAGCCTCAAGCCTAGCTGAATGCACAATTTATAATAATGACTATCCTCTTTCATCTGTTTGTGATGAGTGATTTTGTGGAATAGAATTTGATTGTAGGATATGTTCTTCTAATTGACCTTTTCAGCTGTCTCAGGGCTAGATTGCAAAATCTGGTAGTGAGCTGAACAATGCTTCTGAAATAAATACCAGCACAGAGGAGAGGAAACAAACTGGACAGGGTGCCTGCTGTACCTTGTGTACATCTCCAACCAGTTCTCACAGCTTCTTTAATAAAGAAACAAGCTACCTCACCCACAGCCTGGAGAGAGGGCCACAGGCTTTGTAGCAGACCATTAATATGTTAGTGTTGGAAGCAGTAAAGCATTTGCAATACAGCTTTGGTGTTTGGCAGTTTGCTGCTGAGAACTCTGCCGAGGGAAGCTCCTGGGCCCCAGCAGTGGCAGTGAACCAGCAGGCCTGTCTGAGGCACGGCTGTGCTTGTGGAATGTGGATGGCAGGATGAGGGGACTGTGCTGTTCTTCAGAACATTAAAGCAACCAAAGGATGTGACTGTGTCCTCCACGTCAGAGCAGGGATCTCATCCTTCCCTGTCCACCTGCACCTCTATGAACATACAGCAGGGAGGCCTCTCTGAGACACTTGGCAGGGCAGGCAGGGAAAGCCAGGGCCCAGCCCTTCATATGCCCCTTGTGCCATTGCTTTGTATAACCTGCACAGCACCTTTTAACTCACACAGCTCCTTCAAAGCATCTTGGCTTCTGATTCATTCTCAGGTGATGCAGAACAAAGCTGCTCACTGTGGTGCTGCTGTTGGATCCAAGAGCAGGAAGCACAAGCAGTACATCTGTTGCACAGATAGAGGTAAGCCCTTCATCCCTTTGATCTTGCCTACAAAAACTATGATCTTTCCTACAGGAATCCATCTTATCTTACTCTTTATTCCACCCTTTGGAATCTTTTTCACAGAACTTATTTTTACGACCTTTTCCACATGGATATGCTGAGAGATGGCTGTTTCATTCTGAGAAAGATACAGAGTAGATTAATTTTTTTCCTTGTAGCTGCACCAATCACACTGCTTTAGTTGAGAGCCTGATGGTGTTTTCATTACAAACCTCTAGTTTCAGGGACTTATATCATGTCCTGAAAAGGTTTGACTTAAAAATAGTAGTTTGGAAGAAATGTATGTATATACTTCAGTTTCTAAAATCAGCAGTGGGTTTTGCAAGTCTGTGGGATGTAAAAAAGGATCAGCTTTTCATATGCCTTCTCTATTTATTCCAAATAACTCTAAATTTCTAGAAATGTTTGTGCGGAAGACCCATGTACTCAGGCATCTGATGCAGATGCTGAAAAGCACAATCTTATTTATATTTCTGTCTTTAGTTCAGTCCTCCCTTCCCAACTGTAAGTAGTACCACAGAGATCTCTGTCCCCAAAGGCACATCCACGTTTGTTCCTTGTTTATAATGTTTCCTTTCCTTTGACATATCTTTCAGCTTCATTCTACTTGTTTACTGGGCAACCATTGGCATATTAAATAAAAATTGATGGCCATCAAAGGATTAAATCATCATAGAAAGTAATGCAACATAATAGTATTATTTTGTTCAGTGTCATGTGCATGGCATGTATCTTAATAAAACTGTGCTTTTAAATCTTGTAGAAACTTCAGTGTTCTCTGAATATGGACTGCTTGGAAAGTAAGATCTTGGTGCATCTGCTCAAGGAAAGAAGCAACAAGGCTACAGTCTTCAGACTTGAAAAGGATTTTTCTTTAAGCTGCATGCTACTGGAAAAACAGTAAGTATAACTTAAGAAATGTAGTGAGAGCTCTGTGAGGGAATTTTCGAAGTGTGAACTTAACTACTTTGGACTGGTTGTCATGTGCTACACACTTAAATGTGAAACAATGCTGCTCTTTCAACCCCTGTAGTGTTAGAAAATATGGCAAAGCTTTTCTTCACATCAGCTGAGCAGCAGAACTAGTGCTGATGTGGGTGTCACTTACTGCATTGACCTGTCACTGTTACCTGCAGATCTGAATTGATTTGAGTTCCAAGAGTTTTAATTGAATTCTAAGATTTTTAAGGTATGTTCTGCCAAAAATGGATTCTTGATTTTGACATAGTGACAGAGAAGCTAAAGAGAAAAGGAATTGAAATGTATATTAAGAGCAGTGATAATAAATAAGGCCGGTTTCCAATTCACCAAAACTTCTGCATATTATCCTCTAGTTACCATTTCCAAATTGAACTTTAATAATTTATTTCTGTTCTTTAGGCCAAATCCCTGTTGCTGAGAAAATATTTTGATGAATTTAGAACAATTTTGTTGTAGATCCCTCCAAATGTTTGGGTTTGAAAGTGTAAGCTTCGTGCATGTTTTAAGTCTTATTTGTGTCACTCCAGTAAATACACTGAGCTATATGTTCTAAGACAGAGACCAGAAAAGTGTCTTCAAAAGAACTCAATGTCAAATTTGATCTGTTTTGAACAGAAAAGACAAATGAAAGAGCTAATTTCAAAAAAAGAAAGTGAAAGAAGAAAGAAAATCTAGTAGAAATTCAGGACTCAAAACCATGACTGTGGTTAGGGAAACATTCCTGTACTTATGCTCTTTTTTGGATCTTGGTACTGTTATATACCTGTGCTGCTTGTGAATTAAATAGTGCTTACCACTCTGGGTGAATTTAGATTTTTAGCTCATTCAGGAAAGCAGTGATGGATTTGATGACTGAAAAATTTTGATAGAAATGAAAACAAATCTGAATAGATTGGTTTTAAAAAGTCATACCCAGAAAATACAGGCTCAGTTTATTTCCATATGTCCCTGTAGAAAACTATCATATTGCTACCAGGATGATAAATAGCCTTAATGTCTCTTACACAGCTGGGGAAAAAAATCTCCCAAGTTAATATCATAAATAAAATTACAGAGATTCCTTTGGTGCCCTGCTTAATTGGGTTCTAATTATTACCCAACATATGTGACTACACGTGATGTAGCTTTTAAGCTGAGATGTTTATGAACAATGTGTTCTCTCTGCAAAATTAATTCAGGATTTTTAGTGGTTGTTGTTCCTGTCTATACAGAAATTCTGAAATAGTTTCTTAAATGATGTGGATCTTTAAGTCAAGAGAACTGATAAGGCAGCAGGTGCCTGCAAGAGAGCTGGAGAGGGACTTCAAGGGATGCAGTGACAGGACAAGGGGGAATGGCTTTAAACTGAAGGACGGTAGCTTTAGATCAGATATTGAGAAGAAATTCTTCCCTGTGAGGGTGGGGAGGCCCTGGCACAGGTTTCCCAGAGAAGCTGTGGCTGCTCCATCCCTGGAAGTGTCCAAGGCCAGGATGGACGGGGCTTGGAGCAACCTGGGCTAGTGGAAGGTGTCCCTGGGATGGAACAAGATGAGCTTTGATGTTCTTTCTAACCCAGACAATTTGATGATGATGGTGATGATGTGTGCTTGCGTTTAATAGAGTCATTTAAAGCCAAGGCTGGTGCAATGGCCTTCCTTATTCCTACTTGTTATATGAGAGTAAGAGCACTTCAGAACTGCATTTTAAAAATATATTTAGATTTAGTATGTCTATGTTTGTTATGTTTGAATTGGAGCCCAGATTTACAAATGTTCTGGTTTTTTGCTGGTACCAGCTAAGCCCTCCTAGACAAAGAATGTCTGAGTTTTTTTTAAGCCTGCAACAGTGCTGGAAATACTGAGCTGCTTCACCCATAACACTGAAACCATTTTTGGCACAGGAGCAGCAGATAACTTTTTTTTTCTGAGGCAGCAGCAAGCTTGACATTCTGTTAACACATTCTTTTCAATTCTATGTTAGACTGAGCATTAAATCTGATGGCTGATGAGTGTTCTTTTTCCCAGGTGCATGCTATGTTTGAGACTGCAATCAGAGTCTAAAGTCAGGGCTAGACTCCTTCCATTGGCCTCTTTCTCACCTGCTGTGTGTCACAGGAATATCAGTTTCATCACATTCTCCTCACTAAAGAAATCACTGAGATTGTGTGATTCTTGTTAATTTGACCCAAGGAGGGCCAGGGCTGGAACTTTCTCCAAATCACCTGGATACAGTGGCTGAACAGCTGCAACCCAGACCAGTACAAATCAGAGCTTCACAAATACCAGGTGTGTGAAAAATCAGAACAAAGAAATACTCTTGAAGATCAGGAAATGGTGCACGTTGCAATCAGTGCCAGGCTTTTATCAACTGAGATCGTTGATTTTTTTAAATTTGTGCATGCTTTTCAGTAAACTAACCAGAAGTGGAATACCATGGGGCTGTAGCAACTCCTTCTGCTTTGCAAATCCAAATGTGAAGCATATTTATTACATCTGGAGTTCTTAGAAGTGTCGCAAAGCCATGGTGTTAATATTGTATCAGGAAGGATGGTTTATGTGTGGTACTAAATCTGGAATTGTCAAACTCGACTGTAGTAAGTAAATGACATCATATAAATAATTCAATAGGCTGCCAGAGTTCATAGAATTAAAACACGTTTTATATCAACTCTTAAACCATCTAGTCAGTATGCACACCAGAGACTCAGAAGTACAGTGTCTCATGGATGGCAGTCCTTGAACTTGCATGACAAATTGAAATACTCAGATACTCTACAAATGTTTTTCTTTCAGGAAAGAATCTGATGACTGTATTGTCAGTGCTGAGTTTTTCACTTCGTCTTTCTCTTGTAACCTGGAGTGTCTGAATCAATGACTTAAGCCAAATAATAGCATTACGTTTTGTTATTAAATAACTAGAAAGTAATAAAAATAAAATCAAATCTTTACCTTACATTTATTTATGAGGGAACTCACAAACTTTCTTCTCTTTCAAAATGTTCTCAATCATGTAGTGTTTTTCACCATGACAAAAGGATGAAAATGGACTTAAGTATTATAAATTACTCAGTCAGAAAATAAGTGCTTCATTCTTTCATACTTTTAAGCAGTACATTTTATTTCCCTTCTAACACCAGTCTTAAATGCTGTTTTAAACTCTCTTACTCCAAGATTTATATCCTGTTTAATCAGCAAAAAAGAAGTTTATAGTTGTCCAATGGCAGGTTTAAAGACACAGAAGCCCAAGGTACTGCAGCAGAGCTCCCAGCTTTTCAAAGTAATGCTTTCTTTTTCCCCAGAACTCCTTATGAAATTTTGCCTCCTTGTAAGATTGTGTGATACTGTACAGATGGGATGCTGAATGTTTTTTATATGGCTTGGTCTTTGCAGTGCTGAGGAACCTCATCAAAAGGAACAGTTTACCGCAGGCAGTGCCCGGTGTGTCTGTGCAGAGAATGAGCTCTCACCTTGATAATGTGCTATGCTGGGGGAGTAGCAGCCTAGGACACTGACTCTTTGAAGGGTTAAATTGGAGTGTGATGTCATCTTTTTGAACGTAGAGTTAAGAGTTTTAAAAGCCTTCTTCAAAGTCTGCAGTCTGGTGGAAAGATTGTACCAGTTTGGGACATTCGTTAGTGACTGGAGCACCTAATGTTGTATACTTTGTGTGCTTGTTCTAGTTTAGCATTCAAATGCATTTCAAAGCTTGTATTACGGATTTACTGTCTTCTCAAAAGCTGATAATTGAGGGGTTTAATTAGGTTCAAAGGTTGTTGTAATAAGAAAAGGGTGCCTATTCTACTTATGAAGGAATGACCATGTCTGAGGAAGCTGCTCCTGGAATCTGGCAGTCCAGATTCTCGTGCTCCTGTGGGCAGTTTCAAATGCAGATCAAATACCTGCACCTTTAAGGCATGTTTTACTCTCTTTTCTGTTTTACTGCCCTTATGAGTGTGATGGTTCACAGTCCCTGGCCAGAGAGTGGCACATCCTCTTTGGAGCAGGGGAGGGATGTCTGACACTGTGGGGAAGGAATGTAACGCTGATATGGAAAGAGCAGTGCAGACCACGGTTGTTTAGTGTAGAAATGGTGCATAAAACCACCATCTGGGCAGAAGTCCCACAGCCCCTTCGGTCTGAACTACCTGTCACCATTCAGAAAAAGGCACGGGGTAGGAAAAGGAAAGTACCAAGTCACATATAAAGGATCAGCATGCCATTTGCAAAGACAATATGCTCTACTGAAATAAGTGACTTGCAGTGCATGGCAGCAATCATCGAAATGACATTTGGATTACAAAACACAAAATAAAATTACTAACGTTGGATTCTGTATGTTATGCAACTGGTAGCTCAGTTTGTGGCTATCCCTGTTGATTTTAGTGGGCCTATTTGCAGTAGAAGGGAAAAAAATGGTAATCTTGTCTTCTTTCTGTCTCTGCATGATGACTGTGCTGCATCCCCTGCAGACATCCAAGGTGCTTCCTCCTCTAACACACAGGCCAGAGCAGCTGGAACAGCGTGCTGGGGAAAGCAGGCTCTATCCTGAAGGATCTGGGCCAGGCTGGACAGGGCTTGGAGCAACCTGGTCTTGTGGAAGGTGTCCCTGCCCACGGCAGAGGGGCTCGACTCAGTGATCCGTAAGATCCCTTCCAACCCAGACTGTTCCGTGGGGCAAGCATCTTCCCTTGCCAGGGGTGGGAAGAGCAGTGGGTTAGAAAGTAAATAGTGATGTTTTACTTTGCTGTGTGCTCCCAGGGTGGAACGATATTGCACTGTTCTTTCCCTGGGGTTCTGCAGCAAGTAAATATCTGAGTGCAAGCCCTTAAACCCTGTGTGTTTTGGAACAATGCCACAAGAGTGCAAAGAAGGTGAATCAAAATCTCATGCATACACCAGAGAAGAGTTGACTGAAAAATGAAGGCAATTTTTATTACGATTAAAATTAAAAAAAGGTAAACAGGAATTCAAATATCCTTGATAGCAACAGGAAATAGCGTTTGCTGTAGAACACACCAGCCAGTGGATTTTTTCTTTTCTCCACGTAAGCAGGTTGAGCCAAATCATGTTCTTGGCAGAGGGGACAATAAACTACTGAAGATGAAAGCCCTGGAATCAAATACCATTGTACTCTGCCACTGAGGCTATTATTTGATTCAAGCACATGAAATGAACTTCTGTCTTCTGTACATGTAAACAGCAGATTGGATGTTAACTGGAAAGTACTGGAGTAGTGGGAAAACCTGACTGGAATTGTGCTATTTTCTTCTGTTTGCTTTCTGAACAAGCCCTGGTAATTTTACAGGCTATTGAATGGCTGGACAGATAGATATTTTAACAGTGTGCTATAATTCTGTATTTGAGGTTTTCCTCCGGAGCACATGAGGATGGAGAAAGGGAGAAATACTTCACCAGTCACTTCCTTTTTATTTTTTTTTTCCCTTAAGATGATTTAAAATTTATCCTTTCCAGACAGGTCAAATCTTCAATAGATACAAAATGGCGAAGTTCTATTGAAGCCCAGGCTGCTCTGCAGTTTTACAGCAGTTGAGGATTTCTATCAAAAAACATCCAGTGAATAAGGATAGAGGAACTAACCAGTTGGCTTAACACTGAATTGGAAACCTGAACATCAAACCCTGAAAGCCCCTGAAGGCTGTAAGGAAGATTTTGCTTGGGTGATGGAATATGGCCTCCTATGAGAGCCAGGGTGCTGGCTGAGGGAAGGGCTGGCAGAGCTGCTGGTACAAAGGGAAGTGACAGCTCAAAATGAGCGGCGCAGCCCGGGAGTCGCCGGGTACCTTTGGGGCAAGGAAGGGAAAGCTGCGAGTGTCAGATAGCTTAATGCTCATATCAGTGTTCTGAGCCTGCAAAAAGGCTCCTTGCCTGTGTCTGGCCCTTCCTCTATCACTAAAGCAATCTCTTGTAAAATAGAATGAAGCAGAAATACGAAGGCAGATTTTTCACTAGCTGAGAATCTGGCCTGCTGTTATATAATGAATTCCTGGAAAGTGCTGATGTGATTTCAGCCACAGCAGCATCAGCAGGACTGATGAATAGAGTCCAGTGAAAGGGAGAAATCAAATGGGCTGAAAAGCATAACCATTCGTATGGTGGTTTACTTGTTTTTCAATGAGTTAGAAATGAGGCTGTTATTAGGGATATAATAGGAACTCATATCTTCAGCTGATGAGGCCTGGCTGTTTTACGTGTAGCACGCCATGTGCTTGGGAAGGAAGAACAGCCCCTCTAGCACAGATTCCAGGCTGTCAGTGAATGGTGGTGTTTCTGAATGGGAGGTTTTTGACTCTGCATAGTGTGGTCAGCAGTTCCTGTAGTGAGCCTTGCACAAGGTGAAATGTTTTATGGCAGAAATAACTGGGGAGCAATTCATGATTCTGGCAAGGATCCAGGGCATGACAGTATGAAAATAATAAATATGAAAATATTTACTAGAAGTCACAACAATGTATTCATAAATAGGGCTTGCCTACAACTTGTACTGTCTTTAGAGTAAGGAAACCTTTGAGAGTTGGTGAAGTTGCATTTTTGTACTGTGGCAAAGCCCACATGCTCAGTTTCACATTTGAATGCAGCAGGCTTAGAGTATGGCCTATGAAAAATGAGCATCTGAAAACATGGCAAACAGAAGAATGCCAGTACTGTCACTCTGTTTCCAATTTGGTTGAACTGTGGAGTCTTGTCTGGGCTGTATGATCACTGTTGAGCAGTGTCTTGTGCTACAAAGCAGGAATCAACCATCCCTGTTCTAAGCAGGTCTGTTCTGTGGCTGCATCTCCCAGGCCAACAGTTACAGGTTTGGTAAAGTGTATAATGTAGGTTCGGTTTTCCAGTCATCAGTGGTAGTAAATTCCACAGTAAACTGCGTGGAATGATAGTACAAAAGGCATCAGAAAAGTAACAGCGGAGTCATGATTGCATCAGCAAAGTCTTCCTGGAGACAGAGAATTCACAGGAATGGCAATGAGGCATTTCAGCCTAGCATTCATTGCCACATTCCCCTGGGATGTTGAAGAATGACACCGTGACAGGTTGCTGCCTATCACTGCTTAAATCAGAATCATTATTTCCATGGCAACGGCAAGTGTATAATGTACCCAAGGCCTTTAGGGCACTTCGGCATATCTGATGGTTAAGTAATGTTGTGTCTAGTCACAACTAAATTTCACTTAGATAAAAAGCAAGAGGTAATTTATGGTCCCAGTTTTTGATTCTTTGATAAATGAGCGACCTTTCCCAGTTGTGGCTGTGTAGTGACTCTGAAAGTATCCTGGTGCCAGGATGTCTTGTGCTCCCTTGAAGTTTACAGTAAAGCCTGATAAAATAGTTGGATTTTTTCTGATAACCCTTTCTCCACTTGTTGGGGGATCAGGTGCCTTGTGAGGCCAACCCCTTATGGGGGAGTCAGCAGGAACTTCCCTAAGAAGTTAATTAAGTTTTCTTCCCCGTAACTGGCTACTTTTTTCCTTGCAGAGATTTCTTTTTATGGGCTTCACTTATTCAATAAAACAGTCTGACGTGTTGAACTTTTCCTATAATGTCTTTGTGCTTCTGCATTTTGTGCTTTCTGCCAGGATCCCTCAGAATGACAGTTATTCTGTTTTGCCAAAGGCAGATGAGAAACCTAAGCTTATCTTACTGATAGTTTCTATCTGGAAGGGATGGTTTCAGTTAGTATTTAAGACAGAAGAACAGTTTGATTTTCTTTTTCCTTCTAGGGAACAAAAAATTGATTTTTTTTTCCTTTGGTTTAATATTAGCAAAGTAAATTGCCTTCCCAGTTTCTCAGCTTAATTTACTGTGTTATATTTAAACCAGAGGGCTAAGAGGGGGGAAGAAATCTGTGAAGATTTCTGCAGTTCCATAAATCATGAGAATGAAGCTGGTGTGTTTGAATGAAATCTAAGCAAGCAACAGCTTTCTGGTGATGTGTAATGTGATTACCTGCAAGCTCAGAGCTTGCTTTTATTTCTCCTAAGCATTCATCTGGGCAGGAGGCAGTTTTGAATTAGTATCTGTGGAGCAGTTCCGGATTTTCTGATGCTGAAACAATTTTTCCTTCCCACCACCACAAGTTGGCTGAAATGTAGCTATGACTGCAGCTGATCTGCCTGCGAGGCAGAATCAGATAGGAACATATAATGCAACCTGTGGTCTCTTTCTCCTTTCTCTTAGAGCATTTCAGACTGGTCTGGAGTGGACACTCCAGAGGCAGCTGAGAGCATGTCCTTACCTGCCTCAGCTGTGAGGGAATGGGCTGGACAGGGAGTCAAGGGATCAGAATTGCATCAAAATGGCTTTTCCTATGGCATCCTGAAGTGTGTAAAGCACTCAGTAATGATAAAGTTCCCGTGTTCTTTCTACGTTACCAGGAATGATGGCTTGAGGGACACTGGTGGCTCTGGTATGGCCCTGACCTGTGGACCAAGTGTGTTTTCTGTGGCAGGTATTTGCAGTTCAGTGCCTGTACTCACCTCATAACCAGGGGGAGCGGTTCCATCTGTCACACAGTGACGTGGTAGCAAGGACCCGGGTCACAAGGTGTTGCTGTCGGGATCCTTTTGGGACTGAAGCTGACTTTCTCATTTCCATGGCTCCAGCCATTGCTCTTCCTCACGTGGCCCTTCTGCCGCTGGTGTCACCGTCGCACGTTAACGGGGCACACAAACCTTTCTGGTCCTGTGAACAGAAACCTGGCTCCTCTGTATGTCTGCTGTGTAATCCAGTGGCACTGACACCAGCACCATCGACATCCAGAAGCAGCCACTCTTATTCTCCCTCTGCTTGGAGTACCCACCTGTCCTGCTGAAAGAGCCTTTTGCTACTTTGAGGAAGGGCCACGTGATGATTTCTGTGTGGGACCTGTAGGGAACCAACACCTCCAGGCTGGTTAAATAGCAGATAGATTTTGTTACATAATTACTTTGTGGGTTTTGTCAACAGAGTGATTTTTTTAATTAAAATTTACATTCCATAACTTATCATTTTGACTCTATTGCTCCCTATCCTCTATGGACATTCTCAGTGCAGATAATTTTAATTAAAAGAAAACCAAGAGATGCCTAACATGAAAAATATGAAGGCAGAAATAATACTGTTTTCCTTTTTAAACATAATAACTGCTATGCTAATGTTCTGTACTATACTAATAGCTCACACTAGACTGCTTTAAAATATTATTTACAGAGAAAAAGATTTTTGGAGAGAAAAAAATTAGCTGCCTCTTCTAAAGTCTGATACACAAAATCACTCAGAAAAAAATCCCATTGACTTCAAGGGCTTTGGATCAGACCCACACGAATAAATTCAGCAAAGCCTGTGAAGTGCATGATTAACCTTCAGAATGTGCTCGAATCACTCTTCTCAACAAAGCACCTAAGCACTCGCTTAAATTTGAGTATTTGATTAGCTGTCTGAAGTATTTGCTGAAGAAAGACCAAAGCACTACCACTTTTAGCTAATATTATCTGCCTAATGCTGTCTCCTCGATTGCATCCACATGTGACTCTTTTGTGCCATATGCCAAAATGTCATTTTTTATGTTCAGTCTTCACAGGGCTTCTAATGTAGTAACAATTTAAAATAGCAGGGGGTCACAACAGTTAATACATTTTAATCAAAGCTAATAATTTTTAATTTGATTTCTAGCAATTTTTTGTTATTAAATTTTTTTAAAATTAACAGTAAGTTTGAAATTGAATTTAAAAAGTTAATTTTACCAGAACTCTAAATTTTATTAAAAAGCAAATCCAAATCACAACACATAGTCAAAATACATTTATTTCTTTGGAAATCTTATACTCATTAAGACTTTTTTCGTTTGCAGAAGTGCTTTACTGGGAAATATCTACTTGACTCTAATGCTGATATATCACAAATCTGTTTTCAAATGAGAGCAGGCAGTTAATGTTATTCTGATTCACTGTATTAAGACCAGAACAAAACAATTGCATTTAGTTTTGTCTGTGACATTTGGGCATTCACTTTGTAGAGCTTTTAAGCATTTCTATTTAAGAAATGTTTACAGAAAGAAAGCAAATATAATTATTTTTCCCTTTTGCTTCTTTAGAGGATAAGTATTCATTTAGAGCTTTGGAAATGATTCTGTGGCTATAAATGCAGAAAGGAATGACAGCTTATGCCTGAAGAGACCCCCCAGAATCACAGCGGTGGAATTTGGACTAAGCTGCCTGTGGTGAGCAGCTCTAGCCCCATCCAGAATACATCTGATCTCCCAGCCCATCACTTACACTCCAGTGTGTTCAGTGTTCCTCTGATCAGATAGAAGTGCTGAGGGGGACGCAGACACCAACCTGCAGGTTGATGTGAGCAGTATAGTTTCACCTTTGTGTTTTCTTAGTGAACAAACAGGAGTTAAAAACCCCTGTACTTGAATGTGAACTTGTTAAAGGAGAAAAACTCGCCTTCTAACTCCTTGCCCCTCCTGGTAAGACCTGCAGTTATATCCACGTGTGCTGCCTCTGGTGATGCTCCTGCTGTCCCACAGCCCAGAGCTGACTTCCCTCAGGGAGAGCAGGGCATCTGTGCTGTGTTGCTGGAGAAGGCATCCAAGCAGCAGTACATTTGTTCACTGTAGGTATCCTCTCCAGCACTTTATTTGCATTTGCCTGCTCTAGACAGAATTTGCATCTGCTCCAGAGGCACCACACTGTGCAGAAAGTGTTCAGCAGACAGATGTTTGTGACAATTAGCAGACTTTGACTGCTCCCCTTCAGGCGCGGCAAGCGAGGCAGCCAAGGCTGATGTTCAGCAGCTCCCAGGCCCGCTCTGAGGGACCCTGCTGAGGGGACTGAGTCAGGTCCCAGGACAGCATCGAACAGCTGGGGGCTCACTGCCAGCAATCCTGAGCAAGACTATGTCCTGTGATTGTACAGAACCAGCCTCTCCCCGGTTCTGAGCTGGTCCTGGGAGCCAGCTGCCCTTATTGTTGGTATCACTGCGTGCAGAGGCTGTTACTGAAGTTGGACCTGAGTGAGTCTGGGTGGGAAAGCTGCTCTTCAGCGTGGGCACTGGGAGTCCCTGAGCTGTGCCGAACATGGAGGTGTGCTCCTCCTTCTGGAGGGAAGCACACCTGGCCGTGGGTCTGGGCACTGGATCAGAGCTATCCTGTGGTTGGGGACGGCTGTGCAGCTGGACCAAGTGACAGGAAGACATTGATCTGATTGCTGGCAGCGTTTTAAGTCAGTTGTGGTATTTTGCAGCATGTCTTTTAATACTATTCAGGGGTGTGAGAGATTAGGCAATCAGACCTTTACACTCTAATAAGCAGTTAAAATCACAAGTACCAAATTTGTTCTTCCTCTGGCTTGACCTTCTCCTTTTTTAGTCTCAGCTTGTCCTATTGGCATGGAAATACATTTTTACTTCTGTTGTCTGTCTCTCTCTTCCCTCCTGCCCTTATAAATTGTCTCCTAACAGGTTAATCAAATGGTCCAGGTAAGTATTGCAAACAGAATGAGTTCTTGCAACCCCAGCCACCCAGAAACTCTATTTTTCCTGTGTCTCCTTAAAGAGATAATTTGCTTCACTCATTTCAAGGCAAATTCAATGCAGTATGACAATATATATTGAGTTTCTTCATCTCAGTGAATGGAAAAGCCTCAGTTTTTGACTCCTTGAAATGGACATAACTTGGTCTCACTAACTGAGAGACTGGGTTGCACAGAATGGGTCACATATGTACTGACAGATAGCACTGAAGGGCTTGTCTGGTCCTGAAGGGAAGGCTTCAGCCAGGCAATTCTGGTGGGGTGTCTCCTTTGATACCTAACATGCATAATAAATATGTTTTGATTAAAAAGCACGAGGAGCTGTAATTGTTTCTCAGCAACTTTTACTCACCCCCTCTTGTAGAAAATCAAGATTAAAGAATTATATTAATCCATTTTGGCTATGCAACTATAGTTCTCCTGGAGGGAAAATCCTCCAGGTTCAGCAGCATAAACAGTACAGTAGTCCTGAAAGTTTTGTATGAATTTGTAGATATTTCTACAGCTGTTTGTAGGTAAAAAAAGAGAGCAAATTTGATCACCAGAACTATATGATTATTCTTCTCCTTTTGCCCTACTATGATTTGCTTAAGAATTTATCAGCTAATAAATCCTATATTGCTTGATTGAAAGGCCTTTACATTACTCCAGGTGTTCCAAAATGCTAGTGTCTATCCTTTGCAGATACTATGAAAACAACCTCTACACTTATATCTGATCAGAGAAACATACGGATTTCTAGTCTCCTGAGGTTTTAAGGTCTTTTCTGTTGTCTCCTGCTAATGCATAATTGTATTTTCTGTGCTTTTAAATGCATGGAAATTGTTACAGTGAGGCTTTTTATCAAGGATGCAAATTGGCAAATGAGTATCTTTTGGTGCAGAAACTCTTGTGAACCCTTTTGTCTTTTGAACCTGAAATGAAATAAAAGTCTGAAAAACTGCTGATATTACTACATTAATTTCAATTGTTTATCTGTGAGACCAGCCTGGAGGAGAGAGGAGGGAAAAATGACTTTGTAAAAAGTTTGACAAAACAGATTTAAATATGGCGTCCTGTTTGGTTGGGTGGTTGGTTTTTATTCCTACAATTTTTTTTTTAATGTTGCATTTAATTACATCTCCATGGGTTCATTTCCTTGGCAAAGTTTGAAAGAGAAGGAATGAGGAGAGCATTCATGCCAAGAAGGCTTCTCCAAGTTCTTACTAATCCATACTTCATAGCAGCTTTATCAGTAATTGGTTTGGGTATGTTGGCAGTGGTTGATAGCTTTCAGCTGGGTTTGTTCAGTCAAACACATTTTCATAATCTACACAGTGTTGTTCTCTTAGATCTCGTTTGTTCTTCTTTGATTTTTTTTTTTTCAAACATTGCAATGTCTGATGTTTGCTGTTCCATTGTAATAAAATTTATGGTGCAGCTTAGGTAGCGTTTAGGAGAGTGAACGCCAGGCGTGTACTGTGCTTCCTACTGATTGCAGAAGGCTGCACTCAGTGCCTCTGGGGCAAAGCAGGGCCTAGTTAGGAAAGGGGAAGTCATCATGAAGATGGCCTGGGCTTAAGAATATTATCCTTATAAACTGAAATTTAATGAATATGTTTCTGGGTCCAAACCCCAGTGTAATGTCAGTGGCTCATGCCATCAGACCCACTTTATCCTCACTGCTGGTAAGGTATTTAGTCAGGAGGTCTAAAAAGTGCTGTGGCACACAGCAGTAATTGAATTTTTGGGTAATTCCCCATTACCTACATGTGTGAGCCTCTGAAAATTGTGCTGCTCAGCAGGAGGAAGTGGCAAAATGCCATTTGCCTCTGCTGAACTCATGATATGGTGGTTTGGGAGGGAACATTTCTCTCTATTGCAGATCAGTCTATGGCCATGAAAATAATTTTGGATAGAACCAACAATGCAAAGATGCTATAAACTGATGAGGGGAGATTTGGGATTTGAAAATCCAGGAAAGGGGAAAGTGAAGGATCTTCATGTATGTAAAGACTCTGAATGCAGAAGATAAATAAACTGCTCTGCACATTGACTGTGCCAGGGACAAAATGTCCTACTCTTGGAGCAGGAGAGTTGTGTGCTAAAATAGATTGCACAGGAAAGCAATCACACAGAATCAAGAGTCATTAGGGTTGGAAGGGACCTCTGGAGATCACCCAGTCCAATCCCCCTGCCAAAGCAATCAAGTCAAGCCTTCAGTCAATGGAGATAGGTAAGAACAGGCTGAACATGAGGCTTTAAATCCTCTTTCTGCTGACAGAACGAGGAGAGTCCACATTCTGGTGGCAGTAACACAAGTACCAGGCTATGTGCTGGTTTTCTAATGTTTCTTAAGTTCCTTGAGCTCCTCCTATAAAACCATAATTGCAGACTTTCTGTGTGACTAAAATTTTGCCAAGGGCATGTTGGTGAGAGGCAGTGGCTCCCTTTCCAAGGCCTGCTGTGTTACCTCACAACAGAGCTGTCCCCAAGCTGTCAATTATATGAGGGGAGAAACATGCACACAGAAAAAAAAAATACTTTTAGCTTTCTTTATGTGTGAGAACAAAGCCTGTTTTTCTTCCTAGTTTTCTCCTTCCTCTTTTGACTTGACCATTACTATGTAAAATGTAAATGAGCATTTGCCAGCTAGTATAAGGCTAACTAAAATGTTAAATGTGACTTTAAATGGCCTGCCTCCCACCACTTTGTCACATTCCATGTTTACAGCCATTGCTTGTTTAACTGAAAGGCTGTGCCATGCTGCTTCCTTGGGGAGGCACAGGCAGAGCTATGTGTGCTGGGCATGGGAGCTGTGTGCTGCACCAGCAGTGATTAATGCATGCAGTTACAAAGAACTGTGTACATGTGTACAGTAATCTTTGAAGAAGATTATGAAGTGCAATGTCAAAGTGAAAAGTCTTACGCTGGGACATCTCTGAACAGTCCCATTTGGGGCCCCGTGACTCCTTTGTATCACTGGCTTCTGCTGCTCCATTGCAATCCACAGTGCTAATGCATTTATAGGAAAATGATGCTCAGTGGGAGAGGCTTTAAAAATGGTGCTTAGTGTTTATGTGGAGAACAAGACTGATGTCTCTTCAGAGGGAATTGTGGAAATGCATTTGTCAATATGCACAGAGTAAATGAAGAAGCAGATACTTTTAATGGGTTGCTGTAGAATGAGGCTGTGGTTCCCCCCTGAGACAGGCTTTATCAAAGCTATGCCTGTGCATGACTTTTCTTCCCTGCCATCATGGCACTGCAGTGATCCCAGCATCCCCACAGACTTTGAGTGCAAGCACATGATGCTGTAGGGAGGGTTTACCACTACGGAGACTTTGTACAATTCCCTGAGTCTTCTGTTCTGTTCCTGCCCTCCCTCCTCCACACCTCATCTCACTTTGAATCTCAGAGCCACACATAAGCACAAATCAATTTACAGGTGTGCATGGTGGGTAAAAACCAACAGACATAACTGAGACAAGAGAGGGTCTGACTGGATGTAAGGAGAAGCTTTTCAGGGAGGGTGTATCATCTCCATTTCTGGATGTTCCCAAGCCCAGTTCAGGTTCACTGAGCAACTTCATCTGACCTCATTGTGGACCCTGCTTTGAAGCAGAAGGTTCTTCCAGCCTGGATAACTGTGTGACTCTAAATCTTTCCCTGTCCCAGAGACTGCAGGGACCATTAGGAGGGGTTGGGCCAGAGGTTTCTGTTGCACAAAGAGGAAGTTTTCTGTTCTGTTGTACAATGGTCATTCTGGTCACAGGTGTAAAGATTTGACTGTAGGGTATGAAACCAAAGATAACCAGCAAAAGAAGTGCAAGGTAACAGAAAATGATAGTTAGGATACCGGATATGGGGTTTCTCTTCTGAGAACTATGTTAACAGCTTGAGAAACCCACCCCTTGTCCATCAGCCTTGTCTTTGTATGAGAGCTGAGCAGACACTCCTGTTTCTGTGAGCGGGATGGGCAAACCCTGCTGTAAGATGCAGAGGTAGCACAGGCTTGCTATGGGAACCCCTGCCACAACATGCCCCTGTCCCTCTCTAAATCCGCTCAGCCCATTTGTGGCATGGAAATGTAAACCACCAGAATGAAGAGGGAACTGCCAAGACAGATCCAGGTCTCCCACTTTCAACCAGGTGGCAAAATTAGTGAGGTTGTCAGAGAAGAGAGTTGATCTGTACCCTAAAGAACATGGTCAACGCAGTGGGACTGGGAGGGTCACTGGTACTGAGAGGGAACCAAATGTACCTGTGCAGGGTTCCTGCCAGCTCTGCTGCTGGAGTGGGATTTGCCTTCTCTGACGTTCCCCTCTGGGGACAGATACTGTGCTCCTGCTCTGTGCAATAGGCTGGAGACTTCTGAGAGAGCCCGAGAGACTTTATTACCCTGCATAATTGAATTGGGTTCCTTTGGGCTTCTTGAAAATTCCGTGTTTCTCAGGTCTGTGTTTAAGAGCTGATCTAGGCTTGAATTCCCGGTTGTAGAGCAGCGTGCAGGCAGTACTGCAGTACACAGGGCACATCACCCCCTGGTGACTTTGGCTGCTGAGGCTCCCATCCTTTTTCTTTTTAGAAAGAGCTTAATGGGCAAAAGAGAAGGAGGAGCGGTGCTCAATATGGAAATTACCCTCCCTGTTAGTGAGTCAAGATCTTAAAAGAAATTCTCATGAATGCTGGAAATCAATGTCCTAACAGAGGGAGCAAAAGATGGAGTACTAGTTAATGGCTGCTACAGGCTAACCCCTGGCATTAGAAAACAAGTTGGTTGGCTGCTGGAGCAGCCATCTGTCACTTTTGGGGGGGGAAAGACTGAATTCAGTCTGAGTGGTGCTCGTGCTGCTGGTGCTGAGACACTTTTGCAACTTCTGACTGTTCTCACTGACAGTGAGAAAGTCTGGCATCAAGCAGGGAGACACTTGTAGAACTGGGGGGATTGTAGAACTGATATTTTTGGTGTAAGTAAGTGTGATTGGATCGTGCTTCTTATCTGCAAGTCCAAAGCCAGAGGATATTCCCTGGGTGGTTTAACGTTGCCTCTTTCATGGCATTACTCATAATTTTGAGGTACAGTGGTAAGGAGCTGAAGTAAAATTGCAGAGCACGTACGGGTGCTCTGGAACTGGTTTAGCTCTGCTTACAAGCTCCCAAAACCATCATAGACAAAAAGGGAGTCACTGTCACCGAGAAATACAGAGCCTGATTTAAGGGGTGTAAGGCAACTAGAAAGGCAAAAGGTTTTTAAAGTGTCTGATGCATAACAAATGGAAGAAAGGGGAAGGCGGTGGGTTGTAAATCAGTAACTGGAAATTCAGGGAGAGAAGGTGTAAGAAAAGTTGAAATCTAAGTTATAAGCAAGAAAATTGGAAGACCTGGTAGGGAGGTGCTAAAGGTATATTAAACCACAAGAAATATGTAGCAGTTGTAACAGTCCATTCCTAGGAAATGGGAACACTGCCAGTGAAAGCATGCACGAGGCAATTTTCAGTAGATATTTCTATCTTCTAGTTGAGGAGAGGCAAGATGATGTATCCTTTTCATATGAGAATGAGATGGTTTCATCTCTCACAATGGAGAGTGTGTTAAACCTCAGGTACAGAACTTACACTTCTTTACTTTGGCAAATGCAGATTAATTTACACCCTGTAGTTGTAAAAGAGCTGACCAAAGACTGACGTTATGGGGATTTTTTGGTTTGGGCTTTTTGTTGTTGCTTTTTTGTTTTTCAAAACTCCTAGAGTCCTGGGAGAGTTTCAAGGCATTAAAGGGGAAATATTGCTTAAGAATTTGAAGCAGAAACGGATTGATCCGTGTAAATAAAATTCAGGTAAATGAAAAATTGATATCAGACTCAGACAAAACAAAAGGAGTACAAATACAGGAATCTTGTAATAAATGGTTAAAATATGTAAGTTCTTTAATTACTGCTGTGTGGTGTTGGCTTGTGGAAAATGGATCCTATTAGATTAGCTTTTTGATAGTATTGTAAACTTAATTGATTAAATTAATACTGGTTGTATAAAGTGCTTTTGCTTGGTACCTTGGAATATTTTGCCTGAGAAACAACACAAGATGACCTTCATTCCTATTAAGTTTTATTTCTGGCTGATGGGTGATGAACTTGGAGAGCAACTAAGTCATTGCCATGCTGGTGTGCTTGTAGGGAGATCCTGCAATATTTTTTCAGTGACCTGAGAGACAACCTGAAGTTACTGAACAAAGTTTGCAGATGTCACCGCAGCTCAGGAGTTATAAATAATTAAAAGACCAGATCTCGGTTGCAGGTGTAAGAGATAGAGACAAAATGTAAACATCTTTGCTTAAGAACAAAGCCGGCAGCAACCAATCTGAGCATGAACAGGGGCTTTCTGTTTGTTTCCTCCTCCCCCAAATTTAAAAGTTAAATATAATTGCTTAATATCTGGGAATTCTACTCCCAAGAAAATGTTTCCTGTTCAAGTCCCAGAAGTTCCTTGGCTGGCTGGAGCAGGCAGGCACAACCTCTCTGGGCTCTGGGCCTGTGCAGGCAGGACATGCTGTGACAGCCCTTAGGACTTGCATCAGCAAGAGCCTGAACTGGGGATAGATCCAAAATACTTGGCTGATGTAGCTCTTGGGGGAGGAACGCCAGACACGGCCCTGTGTTGAGCAGGTCAGAATGACAGTGACACTTTTGGGTGCACTGGATGCCTCACTGCCCTCTGGACACCTCTCAGGCCAACGCCACCTCCTGCCCACCATCCTGCCATTTGCACCCACTTTTCCACAGAGGCAGCTGCAATGAGCAGGGCTTTGGTCTGGCAGGGAAGGGTAGGATGGGGAATGCAGCACTGAAACATCACAGAAAGGATGGAAATCGTGCCATTATATTTTGAGTCTGGAAAATGGAGTTTTCAATTAAAACGAGGAAAAGGAGGATGATGTTCCTTTATGAGTGCCTGCATGAGGATCCAGGCTTGGTAACAGACTCCATTTCAAGCAGTAAGTGTATGAGAGTGTGGGAAAAATCCCTCTTGTAAATTTAGAAAAACGGCACAAACTCAGGGAACAAAGAAACAAGGAAGAATTTATTCAGCGTGCCGGGTCTTTCTCTCTCTGAATTTCCAGGGGAAAAGACCCTTTGCGTTTAAATCTCATACATTTCATAGTTTCACAAAATCCCACCCTTTTTCAGATAAGTTTAATATATTCATTTTTACCTAAAAAGGTTTCTTTTCTCTGAAAAGGGGCTTTCCCTTTCTTCCAATTGGCTGCAAGGCGTCCTCTGTCAAAGATGATGGATCTTCCTTTGTTCTAAGCCCAAAGAGAGAAAAGAACCCCTGTGTACAAAATGGCCCTGAAAGATTTTAATTTTTAGGAGCTCTTGCTCCCTTATCTGGCTGAAAAAGACCCTGATACTCAAATCTAGTTTTTGGCACTTGGATATTTTACAGCTATATAAAAAACCCCCGTATTTTTATTTCTCATAAGAGGACCCTAAATTTAGTGGGTGTAGCTGGACATGTTAAAATGTTTTGAAGTTAAAAACAACTGACATATATTTAGCAGTAGGGATAACTAACACCCAGAAAAAAATCTTTCTAATGCTGTGCTCAGACTCTTCACTGCTGGCAGTTTAAAGACTGAAGCTGTTATAGTCCAGGGGATGAACTGCTCCAGACAAGACCTGAGCAAACAGCAAGGCCTGTGTTATGCAGAACGTCTCTGTGATTGCAGCAGACCTTCTCGGCTGCGCGATCCGGGATGGGAAGGGTGGTGTGGAGCCAGATGGCACAAATGAGCTGATCATCTGAATGAATCCCCTTCACCCACTTGACTTATGAGGATAGGATGCTTCTCACTGTGATGACACTCAAACTTGCCTCACCCTCATCAGTGTGTCTGAGGAACTGTGTGCCTATTCTCAGAGTCTCGGGGGATGCTAATCAAGTTGTCATCTCCTACCAAGCAGCACTTTTATGGAGGCACCAAGGCAATCCTTCAACACATCATTTCTCTTCATTTTTTGGGGAGGTGATGTGAACACGTTAAGTCACCGGTTAATACACAACAGCAGATCTTGAAGACAGTTGTCTTCCCTGCTCCAGTAAAAGTAATAGTGGAATGCCAACTCCTTTGGGAGCTAATTGAAAACTAAATAAGAAATTAATCCTTTTCTTAATTTTCAGAAAATTAAATTAACAAAAACTGCATCAAATGTCTCTTGAGCAAAGGATTTAGTCATTACTTTTTGCCTAAAGAGCCAAAAGAGTGAGGCAGTACTCCCTCTGTGATCAGTGTTCTCGCCCATACCAATCTGCTTGTGTGTCTTGGCTCTGTAAATCCTTAACAAGGTGAATATCTCACTGCCAATTTTTACCAGCTATCACCACCACTGTTTTGCAAATCAACGTTAGCTTCTTCAGTGCATATTTCAAAGAAGCACTGGATTCGGTTCTGGCCTGCCTTCTTCCACCCTGCATGTGAGCAAGCTCTTAACAGGAGGGGTGTCTGGAAATCTCTTGAGCTTGGTCTTTGCTCATGGAAAGTTTATTTATAGTCTGTTAAGGAGAGAGGGGAGTGCTTCTACTGATGTAGGAAAGTAAAGGAGAAAGGAAATCATCTGTACTTTTCTTAGGATAACAGTCAGTAGAAATAAAGAATATGGTAAGCAAAATAAGTGCTGTGGAATCTCAAACTGCTTAGACACAGCTGTGGGCAGTACAACTGCTACCACCTGCAGTGTGTTTGGCTGCACGATGAGCATAAATAAAATAATTCAACCCTTCCTTTTGTATTACCAAGCTTTAATAAAAGTACCACAGCAAAATCAGCCCCTGACCTGGCCACTCTCACCTCACCTAAACTGTCACTGGGTTCAGTGGCCAAGATTTGTCAGATCATTAAATTCAGTCCTCAGAGTCGCAGGCCCCACTTGCACAAATTCAGTAGGCTTGGGCTTAAGTCTGGTTTTGCAGCAATAGGGCAAGTCCCCTAGGAAAAGCTGAGCACATGCATGACTTTTGGCAGCGTTGGAGGAACCCAGAGAGCCCCTCAGCAGCACAGGCTTGAATGTGCTGATGCTCCATTTTAGGCCCTCCTGTAAACTGCATTATAAGGTGTGATAATTTGATCTCAAGGTCACATGATAAGCCATCATCAAAATAACCTTGAAGAACCAGCAAAGCTCATTGTGGCTACTTCTGTGCACCTCGGATTCTGCTGGGAGAGGCTTCCTCCTGCGTGCTGCAGGGTGCTGTGCTGAGCGTGGGACACTGCTATGCCTAAGGGATAAGGAGCTCGCCAGCTGTGCACTTAGTATTTCACAGCACTCCCTGCTCTCTTCCAGTTTATATCTGTGAGACACCATGCAAAGAGACATGAGCTCAACTACACCTGAAGCTGAGGAGGCGAAAGCTTTAGGTGCTGCCTGTCAGCTTGCCGTTAAATCCTAACACCGTGTCTGCTTTTCTGTTTATTTTTGTTTCATGGTGTTTGCTGGGTTTCTACTCTAGTAAGTTTACATAATTACCAGTGGGGTTTTTGGACCACATCCTGCTGCCTCCTGAATTTGGATGAAGGGGATTAGTTTCAGTGCAGGTTAACATGTGGAAAGTGGAACGAAGGGAGCTTCAAACCCTTCTGAATTACACCATTGTTCCTTAACAGCATTATGTGGTGTAGCCAGCCATTAATCACTCCTGATTCTTAAATTATGAACTGTTAATGAGAGTGCAGAAGAAACAGAATACAAATGAAAAGTGGATTTAATTATTAAAGCAATTTCATCTTAACCTCTGAAGATAAGAAAATAAAGTCTGATTTTCTAGACTAGAAAATAATTAAGAATTGTAATCATTAACCTGAAATTACAGATTTACATATATAGTTCTCACAAAGAGCAAAAATATTCCGAGTTTGATATTCTCCTTGTGTTATATTTAAAACATAAGAAAAAGCAATGCAGACTTTTCCGAAATTGGTTGGTGAGCCAAAGTTGATGGGCCTACTGACCTGAAATAGCAATTTACTCTTTGAGTAGTCTCCATGGTGTCAGTGGAGGTTCTTTTCCTGGAAGGATACTGCTTAATTTGTATAAAGGTATCAAATGTCAAATATGAATGACTTGATACACCTGAAAAAGTTTACATCATGTGTTGAGTTCCCTTTGGAATAGGAGAATAGGTCCCAGCGTATTCCTTAGATGCTGTGTGTGAGTAAGCACTCTGTACAAGTACCTGCCTTCTTTATGAGCATGATTAAAGTTCTGTATGGTGTACACTGTTTCCTAAAGCATTTAAAATAGTTCCTTTTTACAGTGATAAAGGCTTTGTTATGATCACAGCAGTAATTTCAGTGTTTGGAACTGGAGGACAAACAACCCAGCAGATCCACTGCGTACCCACTCACACGTGCAGAGGTCACGTTCCCCACAGCAGGTGTTCCTGCACTCTTGTTGCCAGAAACCAGAGCCTGTGGAAAAGGGAAGCTTCAATAGGAAAGGAGGGGTAATAGCAACGTGTGAGCCTGGGAGTGGGTCTGCAGTAAAAGCAGATTAGGCAGACTTGGCTGCTCTAATGAAGAGAAAAATAAAAACGATGGGAAGAGATAAGGGGAGCTTATAACAGACCTGTGGGTGGCAAGTGAGGGCAGAGCACCCAGTGTTTCTGCAGGTTCATAAAGAGCCAAGCACAGTCATCATGGGAGGGTTTTAATGACCCTGCTATTGACTGAGATTAAGAATTACAGAATGACTGGGGAAGGATGAATGTTTTTGGTGGTTATTTCAGGACTGTTTTCTTGCTGCTTTTTCTTAAGTAATCGATAAGATCAGAAGCTGTAGTGGTTGGAAATGAACACTAAGTGACAAAAGATAGAGCCTTCATCTGAGAGAAAACGGTCATTATAACACTGGATTTGTTCGAGGATGAAATGTTCAAAGGCAGCAATGCAGAAATACTGGGTTTTTAAAAGGTAGATGGGAAGGGATGTAAAAAGGCTGGGATGAAAGTGATTGAAAGAACTATTGTTCAGAAATTCCACTCTGGAGCAGTCAGATCTAGGGCCCCTGAAGAGGAATCTCTTCATTATAGAAGTCCTTTTACTGTTAATGGTGACAAAGGAAGCCACCTTGGTGTGACGTCTCACCCTTGGTTGAGTGGGAAAATTAGTGTTTAATCAGGTGCCAGATTAGCAGGGTGGAAATTATGTGAAGAGGATAAGGGAGGGTATCTCACCACAGAATATCATCAGGAATGCTGAGTGTTATCCTTGCCCATTCTCATGGAATAGCAGTGATTTCAGCCTATGTGAGTCCTCCAGCAAATATGGAAACTCTGGAGGCACTACAAGCCACCAGGATCAGTAGTAGTGATCCGCTGTTCCCTGTGCCTCTACTCATTTCGAGGACTTAACTGCCACCACCTTCTCCCAAATCCCCACTGAGTGGAGATTTTTGTAGTCTGCAAGGACTTTATTACCTTTTCAGCTGATTCTTGCCCTTGCCTGGAGCCCTCTGCCTGCCTTTTCTAGCTGTCTCCCAGCACAGGCCTCTGGGACCAGCAGTTTTCTCTCCTCAAGGAGAGCAGGGAGAAAGAACAATTCCCTTAGTAAGTGCCATCCCTAATGTGCTGTGCTATATCCTGCTCTGCCCTGCTGTGCAAGAAAGAAGAAAGATGTAGCTGAACACTTCTCAATGAGCAAAAGAAATGAAGCAAAATAGTTAATGTCCCTTTTATTAAAATAAGTGGGAGTTAACAAAGCAAAGTGGAAATCAAACTTGCAGATTTGAATAAGTACCAAGTTCCTTTTTACTCAGCATTTCCATTTATAATAAGATAATAAATGAGAAAGAAATGTCTAATATTTTTATGACATGACCAGTGTGTATTTATAGACTGTTATAACATGGTCAGAAAGAAGTGTTATAAATGGTTCCATGCTGAGGTTATGATCAAGCTGTGTGATTCTTAAGAGCTGATACTTTTTTACACATTTGTTCCATTTCTAAATCCTTTACAAACCTCGTGCAGAACCTTCACATGAGATCAGACTAAATACTGAGTGAGGTACAGATGTGTCCCTCACTGCTGGTTCTTGCACACTGCAGCCTGCCCTGCCCCTGGTCCTGCCAGGTGGAGCTGCTGCTGGAGGCAGACTGAGGAATGGGGTGGGTTTTGCTTTGCTGTAGCAGTGTGGGGCTGTGGAGCACTGGCAGGAGAAAGAGGGACAGGAGCAAACCATATTAACTAAAATACTGTGTTTGCAGCAGCCCTTGGGGGGCTGTCAGCACACGTGAGGACTGACTGTGCTCATCTGGGCTCACTGCAGCTCCCTCACCACTGTTCCTGCTGGCAGTTTTCTGTCAGACAGAGAAAATAGACAAAAAGGTTTACATGGATAAAACTCACTTTCTAATTATCTCTCCTCAGAAGCCTGGCTCCCAAAGGCGTCGGAAGAGGGAAGGAGGTTGCTTCTCTTCCTTTTCAGAAACAAAGCACTTCATGATGGTTTCTCTGACTTCCACCAGTGCATGTTCTCTTTTGTCTTCCTCAGCAGTTCTACATCAGGCCCCATGTTCTCTTCATGGCTGTCTCAATGTTTGGTCAAAGCAGCAATCCCTCACCACCTGCAGGCCTCTGGCTGCTCCTAATCAGGGCAGGGTGTGATAAGGTGCAGCTGTAACCTGGGCTCTGAGTGGGACTGAGCTGGGGCAGCTCTCTGGGGAGGCTCAGGAGCTGCAGTTAAACTGAGGCCCTCAGCCCAGCTCCTTCCTGTGCTCAGCCTCACACTTTGCTCATTCTGGCTTCATCTTGCTAAAGTGACTTCCTGGCTTGACCTTGGCCCTGCCTCCTCCCTGCAGTCTTGCCGCCTCCCTGCTTGCTCTGCTCCCTGTGCTGCCGTGGGACCGTTCCCTGGATGAAGAGGGTACTGCCCCACGTCTGCCTTGCTGTTGTTATCCTTGGCTCACCTCCCCTTGCTGAGCAGCCCACTTGTCATGCTTTTGGAGATCCAGATAGGAAAAACCTGTCTGAGATTTCATCTTTTTTGCCTCCATATTTTTAAGCACTTTCTTTAGTTTGTGATAAGACACTGAGAAATCCATGTAACTTCTGGATTGTATTTTGAGGTGCTCTTATGGTATGGGATTACTTTTCTTCCTGTTTGCGTCTTCACTGATTCTCTTCCTAAAAAGTATGCTACTGGCAGGCTTGGTTTCTCTAGTTGTTATGAATTTTTACTATTTTCCCAAAACAGAAAAACTCTTTGGACCAGTCTTGTAGAGCAAACAGACTGTGTGCACCAGCACAGTCCCACCAGCTGTAAGGCAACTGGCTATTCTCAGTCAAGCATCTCTGCTCTCTGCTGTCCAGGAGGAGATTCATGAGTCTGCTCTTCACTTCTTCTCAGACCAGAGATGTTTCTCCCTTGGTCCTCAGTTGGTTGACAGCAACTGTGCGTGCAGCCAGTTGTATGAAGGTAACTGGCTGTGTAACACCTACTCATTGCTCCAAATCCCTGCTTCTCTGGCTCCATCCTGTGCTGTGTGTGTTGGTGTTCCTCTGTTGCTGCTGGATGCCAGTTCAGGATTCAGTGTAGTGTTTTCCAGGCTGAGCACCAGGCTCTACTCAAGATAAAATCCATCAGATTTCCCTGGGAGCTGTTGCAAAGAGGGGTGAGCTACAAGCAGTGTGGCCTGACGAGACTTGGCCCCAGCTGGAGGCACTTACAGTGGTGATGGGAGGGAAGGGAAAGGCAGAGGGAGTTTTGCAGCCTTCCCTTTTCCACAGCAGACAGTGTGTATGCAATGGTGGGTGGAGTGGCAACTCTATTGTTCTTGACCTTCATTCTCTCTCCAAGTAAGTCTGCAGTAGATCTCTTAAGGGACATAGGTTTCTGCCTACTGCCTCCCCTCATCTGCCATTCTCTGCAGTCCTGACAACTTTGTACTTGGAAGGTTCAGCAGAGAGATGCATTTTGTGACTGGTATTACCTGCAAACAAGTTGAACACTGCTCTTAATTACAGATGCTGGGGATAAGGGCTGTCATTGGCTTTTTTCAGCCCTGTGCTGAAACTGCCAGTCTGACTCCCCAGATTCCATACGGATGAAGATTCCTCCCAGATAAAAGGTGCCAGCACAGAAAGCTCTTGCTGCTCATGGAGTGTCCAAGCTGGCCCACCAACTGCACCAGAAACTATGAAGGTAAAGGCTTTCTTTCCAGGGGGAAAGGGCTGATGCTACCTAGCAGGAATCCTAGAGCCAAACTTGGAAATCCAGCTCCCAAAATTGAATACAGAGGAAGATTCCTCCCAGACATAAGGTGCCACACCAGAAAGCTCTTGCTGCTTGAAGAGTGCCCAGGCTGGCCCACCAACTGCACCAGAAATTAAAACGGTAAGTGCTTTCTTTCCAGGGGAAAAGGGGTGTTGTTCATTTTCAAGAATCCTGTGCTGAAACTGCCAGTCCCACTCCCAAAATTCCATAGGGATGAAGGTTCCTCCAGGACAAAAGGTGCCAGGACAGAAAGCTCTTGCTGCCCATGGAGTGCCCAGGCTGGCCCACCAACTGCACCGGAAAACCAAAGCTTCCAGGCTTTCTTTCCTGGGGATAAGGGCTGTTGTTTGCTTTTTTTTGAGCACGTTTTTGACAGCAACTTAATTGTTAATCAGATTATTCAGGAAGGAGATCTCTCCAAATCAGCTCCTGTGATCTGGATTCAAGGGTGTGTGTAGTAAATTGGCTAATCCTTGGCTTTGGAGAGTTGAGGAGTTTGGGCTGCATAAAGTAGGTGTGGTTGTTGTGTTGTGTTTCTATAATAGAGAGCACAACAGTGGATTTAAGATGTAAAATGAATCTGTAGCTTGGCAAAGTAAACCTGTATACAATGCTAACGTTTTATTTATGTAGCCCGTCCTCTGGGTGTTTCTTTGTTCATTTTTTATGGTATGGAGTGCAAACTGAGTGGCTTCATACAAATAACACTCTTTTAACACCCATAATCTCAAATGGTAAATTTCTGCTTGTCTCCAAATATTTCCTTGAGACCAATTCTAGGCCTAATATGCCTAGACTTTATGACTTTAAAAATCATAATAGTGGATAAGTGCATCTTCTGCAGACTTAGGATAGTGGGTAATATTTGTTTGAATGTACATTTTCCTACCCATACCACAGCCATTCATAAAATCACGTTTCTGATGAAGAATGATATAAGCAGGAAAGCAGCAATAGTTATGTGAACAGAGCTTTGGCTTGTTTAACCAAGAGGGAGGAAACCTTACCTGGATGCTGCAAATTTGTGTGCTCCTTAGAAAGGAAAGAGGAGACAAACTGTACAAGGGCAGAAGCTAATATGGCTTCATGGAAGTTTGCAGCATCCAGCTGGTGTTTTCCACCTGTTGGGGCACAGAGAAGGCCATCAGGATTTGAAAATTTGTTCTGTTTCACTGCAATGTCATCACAGGATATGAGCCTCTGTCCCAGTGTGGGAAGTGAACTTGTGAACCGGTTTAGAAACAGAAATGTTTCCCAAAAGGATCTGGACAAAATTGCAGAGCATGATTTAATGCAGGAAAGAGGGCAGGCCCTGGAAGGGCAGCGTGATGACAGATGATATTTCACTCTGCTTAAAGCTGTGCAGCTGTTTGCTGTTGCAGGAGGGTGATGGGGGAGGCCAGATCCCAGCAGTGGTATATGAAGAGCCCATGCCAGTTGTCATGTGGAGGTGTCCACCTGGGCACTGGCTGCTCGCAGGAACGCCTCTGCTGGGGATCAGTGGCTTTGTGCTCTCCCAGGCTGCAGGTGCTGGAGAGGGGATTTATGGAGAGGTGGGGAAGAGCCCGTGCTTCAGCCTGCTCTGTGTCCCATCAACGTCTCCTGTGGAATTTTTCTGCAGCTCTTCTGTGCTTTCAAAGGAACAGTGACCCCAGTTCCTTTGGGGTCATGGCACCATCCCAACCCACAGCAACTGGGCTCTGCCATCACCCAGCCTGGAGTGCAGGGATTTTGGAGGATTGTTCATGGAAGAAGTTTGTGCTTTACAGTGTCTCTGTTCCCCAGTTCTATTCACAGCTTTCTTGATGTGTGTTTTCTTAGCAAAGAACAGGTGACTCTGTGTTTGGGTGAGGCAACACCAAGTAATTCTTTCTGCAATTATCAGTCTATCTTAGCCTGCAAAATCTGTGATTATCACATTCATCAAAGCAGATGACATCTTTTTCAGACAGATTAATGAAGGGTAAAGGCATAAATTGGTGTGGTAAATCAGTCTTACAAAAATGTGACTTTCCTGGAATTCTACCTTAGTAAAATATATATCCTGCTCTGACTTATGCAGCTTTTTTCATTAACCATAATTGAAAATGCAGAAGACATTAACCCTTGAATACTTCCAGAAGGTATTAAGCAAAGAGGGCACACATTACTCTAAATTCTTATGATTCCTATTCTGCACAATTTTGGCCCTTCATTCTTTGGAATTAAAATAGAATGGAATGTATGCTACAGATAACCAAAAATACACTGTGAATTACTGCATTTTAGAAAGAAAAATAAAACCCCCTCTCAGTGGCTGAAGATCTAATCCTGCTCATATGTTTTCATTCTCATGGCTGGGCTTCGCGAACGAAGATTTGGGAAGGCTCTATCCACATTTGCTACAGGCACGTTGGTGGCTTATGAGGCCAATACGTGACAGACATATCCGATTGCAAAAGGCACAGCAGAAAGCCTCCTTAGGTGGTGTATTCTGCAATACACGGTTCTTTCTGCGTTGCCTTTTTTCCTCGAGAGTGATCCTGCGTGTGTTCTCGAAGGAGACAGCTGCGTTATAGATGGGGTGTCTCCAGGCCTCCCGATTGGAGGCCAGAGTAGACCAGTTGTGTTGATCAATATGGCCAAGGCTGAGATGTTGTTTCAGGGAGTCCTTGTATCTTTTCTTTGGGGCTCCTCTCTTGTGGCAGCCGGTGGCAAGTTCACCATAGAGCAAGATCTTCGGGAGGGGGTGGTTGGTCCTTCATCCTGGAGACGTGCCCTGCCCATCGCAGCTGTGTTCTCAGTAACATGGCCTCAATACTTGTGACAGCTGCTTGCTCTAGAACAGATGTATTGGTCACATAATCTGACCAGTGGATGTTTAGGATTGAACGGAGGCAGCGTTGATGGAAGCGTTCTAGGAGACGCAGGAGGTGGCGGTAGATGACCCATGACTCGGAACCATACAGGAGAGTAGACAACACTATGGCTCTGTAAACACTGATCTTGGTGCTTTTCTTCAAGTGTTTATTACGCCATACTCTTTTGTGGAGCTTTCCAAAAGCACTGTATGCCTTTGCCAACCTGTTGTCTATCTCTCCGTCGATCTTACCGTCTGAGGAGATGAGGCTACCAAGGTAATTAAACTGTTGGACTGATTTGAGCTCTGATTGGCCAATGGTGATGTGGGGATGATGGGGGACTTCCTGAGGTACAGGTTGATGGAGAACCTCTGTCTTCTTTAAGCTGACTTCCAGCCCAAAGAGCTCAGCAGTGTCTGCAAAGCAGGATGTTAAACGCTGCAGGGCTGCTTCTGTGTGGGCAACAAGGGCGGCGTCATCAGCATAAAGCAGCTCCCGGACAAGATGGTTTAAGGTCTTGGTGTGGGCCTTCAGATGCCTTAGATTGAATAAGCTTCATTAAGTAACTCTAAAAGTGTGTTATTTGTGGAAGGGAAGCTCTGGGGGCTTCTCCTGAGATCCTTGGTTTATTCTTTGTGTTCAGCACAATGTTCCCATAAACTTCATAGTTTTCTCAGTGCTCCTGATCTTATCATACAGAAGCAACATCTCAGTGTAGGGGAAACAAGTACCTTGGTGTTTAAAGGCGGTTTCCCAACTTTACTTGGTGTAGTTGTGTTTGATTGCTGCGGTAGGAGAACCAGGGATTGCCCCTGACCAGAGGGCAAAGGAATTTAAATAACAAAGGTAAGAGTAACTTGATCTGTGAAATACAGAGCTCAGACCGGCACAAGGAATTCAGACTCTGAGCTGCTGGTGTGGTAGGAAAGGTCAAGGGTGGTCAAGAAGGACTGTCATAACAATTGCACAGATTTTACTGGGATGTATTTGTGCAAATAAGACCTCTTAAAAACTGTAGCTTGAAGTGCTGACACTCACCTTCCCCCATGTATCAGTGATCCTAAATAAGTAATGAACTGAATATAGTTGAGATGCAAATGTAAATTATCTTATTTTCAGCTTGGCTTGCGTTAAACTGTTAATTTCCATTAGCATTAATGAGAAAATACACCCAAAGGTTTTCCCCGGGCAGGAGTTCTCATCCTCCTAACAATAATTTCCCTTTTAGAGTATCTTTCAATTGAGGATACTTGTATTTTGCAAACTTAATTAAGAATTAATTAATTAACAATATCCCTGGAAGGAACAGCAAATGAGATTTTCCCCATTTTACCAGTGAGTGAGTGGAGGTTGCCCAGTGGGATGTGGGACTTCTGTCTCTGGAGTTGAAATCTTAACCACCTGTGCCACCATCTCCAACTCACTGGGGACTTCCACAAGTTTCTGCCTAACGTACACCCATATTTATCATCTAATGTGTCTCTTTTTGTTTACTTGGTGCATGAGAAAGCTGTTCTTTTTAGCCAAGCCCCTCGCTTGCACACCTCGTTTGTTGTGTTTGCCATTCTGTTAAATACCCAACAGATCTGTTACCATCTATATCTGCAGATCTGTGGCTGCACTTATAGCAAAAGCAGACAATTTTACCAGCTGTCTGCAGAAGCAGATTGCATTTGGCTGTGAACTGTGCCTGACACTGTGGAGCAGAACACCGGGATATCCACCCTATGATTTCCTGCCGGATAGTCTCTGTCAGTATGAGCAGCCTTACTGTTGTGCATGGTGGCTGGCTAATTCCAACATATTCATTGGAGGGAATAGTTATTCCTATCACTCAGTCAGATTTGTAAACCAAATTCACAAATGATGGGGGAGTGTGTTTTTCTTTGCAATTAGGGTGATTCACCAGTGGCATAACTAATACAAGAACAGGAAACTGAGAAATTACACCCTTCTGCTGGAATCTGAGGGTGGAAATTGGGAAACAGAAAGATAGAATGAGAATGAAGGGGAGAGGATCAAAGTACTGAAAAGAGGCAAGGAGATGTGGAGATGAGACACTGGAACAAGAGAAGTGATTACAGCACACAAGAAAGTCTGGGGAAGTGGCCGTGCCTAAAGATAAAATAATGAAGAAATAAGTTAGAAAAGGTTTTACTTTTCACAGAAGGAAAGGGGTGATGAAAAAGGAGCTAGCAGAGTTTGTTTCGGGTTTGT
>NW_016690423.1:524193-538424 GCF_001604755.1 Lepidothrix coronata | reverse complement strand
GTCTCTGATCACCTTCTAAGTTATTTCTTCACTGCTATACAGCCTGTGTGTTGGACAATACCACGGCTGCAGGTGTATTTTTATCCTTTTTTCCTTCAAGTCTCATTTACAGATAACATGAACCTCAGCTTTCATTTTAAAGGATCTAGCTGGCATAAACTGTGTGGAAACTTGAGGAGTGGACCATAAGAACTCAAACTTGAAAGGGAAAGAAAACATATTTGAAATTTACACACAATTAATTGTGTGTAAAATAATAACAACATAATTATTTATGTTGAACAATTAAAGAAACAGTCTTGCAACTTCCGTGGGATTTTACCCTTTCTGTGGCTCTGGACTAAACATTATTAAATTAAATCTCTTGATTTGCATTTTAACTTGGCATCTTAAAAATAGTAGAAAAAATGAAATCCACTCCCTTTTCTGTTTGTACCCCTCTTTATCATCTCTCTTGAAATTTAAAATCTTATTTGGAGAAGAAATAATTCCAAACTGTAATAACCATGTCTCTGTGCAGTTTTGTGCTGGATGGAAGTCACTAATCCTTTTATGTCATCCTTTGTGAGGATGATCCTTGTCTAGTCCCATATATTGATTAAAATTAAGCATTACACAAAACCTTTATAATCTTAAAGGATTATCCTTTTATGTTTTTCTTTCCACCATCTCTTTTTGAATTAACTTCTTTATACCCCAGCTGATCTACAAGCTGTCTTTTTTTTTTTTTAAAACAGAAACATTGCAGAGTGAATTGATTTCTTATTTGCTTATATTCAGCTTTTATGAAACATGCTAATTGACACTTCCAGGGCACAATATTGTGGATTAGTGTGAGAGTCCACATCTGTCCTGTGTAGGATTGGGAGTCTGAGCACACTTATGCATCTAGTAATTAATGGGCATGATCACCACGAACACTTCAATAGTTTCTGTGCCAAACCATTTGTTCTCCTGTGTTGGTGCAGCTTTGTTAGCTTGGGGAACTGTCCTCACGTGCAGCTGTGATAAATAATCTGTGTTTTGGGATGTGTGTGTTTGTTTGTTTTAGTTTTGCATTGTTAAAGACACAAATTTACTAACTGCATCATTTTTGATGAATCATATGGAGTAGAGTAGGATCTAAGCCATACTTTAATTTGGTCTGTGTGGCCAAAGCCATATGTAATTTATGTTCTTTCCCTTTAGGACTGGGACACAAAGTGCCATCTGTAAATCTGCAGCTCCTAAAACAACCAGTTGCTAGAGGCAGCCCCGGAGCATATAATTTTTAAACTCCAATGAACTGTCTGGACACATTTTTCTCCAAACTCACCAGCCCCTGCAACCCTGGGATTTGTTTCTAATGTTAAGAGAGTGCTTATCTGGTACCTCCTGACCCCTAAAAGTGAGTATACTGCACTAATCTTAAATTACACCAAACAGTTCTTCCTTGTTCCTGGCTACTAACAGGAGGTGGGGTTGGTAATTCCTGGTGCCAGGCCAGGCAAGGAGCTGTGTTTGGCAGGTGGAAGCCAGCACCTGTCCCGAGAAGGAGCAGTCACAAAGCTGAGAAATGCTCTGTGGCAAATTCTGAATAGTCATAGCGACCAAACAAAATGTTTCAGGAAGGTGTGTAAGCAAAGGTACAGTACAGGGCTGTTTGTTATCTCTGCCTGTGTTGACTGTGTTCTAAAGAGAGATTTGTTTATAAGAAAACAGTAACACAAGCCAGGAGATGGGAATCCTCCTGCCAGCCCGTGACTCATCATTGCAGGGCAGGACGGAAATAGGCAACGTGTGATATAGGATACTTGCTCAAGATGCTCTGTGTGGCCTAGGGAGTCACTCCTACCCCCTGCTCTGGGGGTTTTAGGCTGGCTGTTTGTCAGACCTGTGGCTCTGTACAGTGTCTTACCTTGGCCAGAGTCTCTGGGTGCTTCCACAGCATGTGATACAATAGTGCAATACAACGTGCACAGCAGAGCAATTGTGCTGTGCCAGTTATCAACATAAGTTGGCAAAATGTCTTGAGTACTGGTTAAAATTGTTACTCTGAGTGCAAGATGAAAGTTATGACAAGGTTAATCATCTCTTTAAACACTAAGTTTCTGCTTTGCCTTAGCAGGATGCCACTAACACACTCTCTCAGGCTACCACTTAATTACAATTACTGTGGTTACAGGGTTAAGCAATAAACTCTCTTTTGGCTTTCAGCAGGTCAAATTATTCACTAACAACCTCTGGGCAAAGCCTAGCCAGCTCATGTGCTTAAAAAACAATTAGACTTATCCCTGGTTTTACTGAGTCTCTCTTTGTTCTTAAACGTTCATCAGCAAAGTTGGAAGGAACTGGATCTGCAGTCAGTCCTTTGGGGCTGCACATTTCCTTTCTTCCTTCTTCAGGCTTAATGCAGGATTCCTTCTAATACAGATTCAACCTGTTAGATTATTTGGTATGGTTGTCTCTGTGTAATTGAGCATCCACTGACAAAACTGGCTGTTAATAACTTTAACAGTGCCTCTTCTTCTGGTGTCTGTCCTATGAAAATGGGGGTTTTTAGGTTTTTCACTGAAAATCTAAACTGTGAAACTGGAGTTGTCCTTTCTGTCCCTTTCTACCTACTTCTTGATAGCAAAAATGGCAAAAGGTTATGCATTTATGAGCACTATTCTACTAAGCCAACTTTTCACCAAAAGTTTTGATTTAAAAAAAAACTCCAAACAAATCAGAAAACCAAAGCAACTTCTCATCCAAGTCCTAGAATTCCCCTTTCTTTGGCACAAGCAAAATATTGGGGGACAGTAACTGAACCCAAATTCTTTTCAGAGTCTCATTGACAAAGAATTGAGGTTTTTTCTTTGCATCTGGCTTTGGCAGGTGTGAAAGCATTGCTAGCACAACTGTGTTGCGGAGTTCAGTGTTGGATGGGTACATCCCAGGGCTTCCAGGTTACTAACCATGAGCCCAGTGTTCTCCCTTCTGCTAAAGAGCTCTTTACTATGGAATTGCTGATAACGTAGGTTTCTACTTAAACAGATTTTCTTTTTATGAATTTTGCCACCTGAATAGAATTTATAAAAATACACAAAGCCATCCAATGCTGAAACAAAACCACTGCAGTGCTACCAAGTGGAAGCAGCCTTGAGCTTGTCAGGATGGTTTTGTGAAGAGCCTGCAGGTAGCAGTGGCTGGGGCACATCCCATGACTGGGAATCAAATAATTTTTCAAAGGAACCAGAAGTAAAAATCACATTTTGTGATTTTATGAGCAAACTGACATTTCACAGTAATTTTAACATAATAATGTAAAGCCAAAGAGCAGGTAATTCCCTAAAGCAATGTAGCAACTTGAGACTGTGAAGGCTGTTCAGCTTCAGTGTGACAAACAATGCTGCTGTAACAAGCTAGATGGTGAGATATTGGATGCACTCCCTGTGAGCCAAGAGTGCACATCCTTCCTAAAGGAGCCAGGAACACCAGAAAATTGGCACTGCCCTACCTTGCCTTATGTCGCAAGTAGGGAGGGGAGGGAGTCGTTTGTCCAGAGGTTGGTAAGTTGCTGGCAGCTACCAAAACAAAGGCTTTGAGGGAAGCACCATGATATTCAACTTTGGTGCAGTTGCAACTCGTTAAATAGTTCTTTTAGTAAAGGCAGATGTAAAAATACCTGACAATATTATGTAAATGAAATAATGAATGTAGGTAGTAGACAGGAAAGTATTTAGGTGTCTGTTATCAGCTGCCTGATTTAAGAGGAACCCAAGGAGTTTTCTTGGTCATTTCTTGCTGTCAGCATGTGGGAGGAATTCAGAGTTCTCAGAATTGCTGCTGCTGGAAGACCCTAGGAGAGTTTATTGATTAACCTTGTAACCACAGTAATTGCAGTTAAGTGGTGGCCTGGGAAAGAGTCCATTAGCAGTGTCCTGCTAACACAAAGCAGAATAGAAAACTTCCGTAACGCAAAAATTCTGCCAAAATTCCTTTCACAAGCATAGAAAGTCTTCATTTGATTTGTATAAACAAAATGATTCCATGTTCCTAAAGCAGTAAGAGACAGTCAAGCTACACATTGACAATTCCCTGCTGAAAACATGACCAGCACCGCCGTATTCCTGCAAAACAATATGTTTCTATCTAAACTATATTTTATGAGGGTGAAATTTTCTCCTTTGATACATTCCAGCCAGTTCTAACCATACATCCTGACATGGTCTGCCTGAGCTGTCACACTGGTCATGATACAGAAGCTCAAGGGAGATTGAGCAAACCTATTATCCCCACGAGGACAACACTTACAGCTGAATGTAGCTGGACCTTTTGCTTTGTCCACAATGCCAGTGCTAAATGAGATCACTTACTGATTTTTACAGTGTAGGTTGCCTTTTCTTCTGCAGGAAAATTCTTTTTGCAAAAACAGCTTTACAGATGGAACTTGATAGAATCGTAAAATGGTGGGGGTGGGAAGGGACCTTAACGATCATTTTGTTCCAACACATTCCACTGGACCAGGTTTCTCCAAGCCTCGTCCAACTTAGCCTTGAACATTTCCAGGGATGGAGCAACCTGTGCCAGGGCCTCACCACCCTCACAGGGAACAATTTCATCCTATTATCTAATCTAAACCTGCCCTCTGTCAATTTAAAGCCATTTTCCCTTGTCCTATTACTCCACACCCTTGTAAAAAGTCTCTCCCCAGCTCTCTTGCAGTCCCTTTAGGTACTGGAAGGTGTTCCAAGGTCTCCTCGAAACCTTCTCTTCTCCAGGCTGAACACCCTCAACTCTCAGCCTGTCTCCATAGCAGAGGTGCTCCAGCTGCTCTGGTCAACTTTGTGTCCTCCTCTGGACTCACTCCAACAGATCCACATTTTTCTTATGCTGGGTAGTCCCAGAGCTGGACGCAGGTGGGGAGAACAGAGCGGTGGCTCGGAATCCCCTCCCTTGACCTGCTGGTGCTTTGGGTGCAGCCCAGGACATGGTTGGCTTTCTGGGCTGTGAGCACACATTGCCAGGTCATATTGAGCTGCTCATCAACCAACATGCTCAAGCCCTTCTGCTCAGGGCTGCTCAGGATCCATTCTCTGCCCAACCTGTACTTGTTAAAGCATTCTTTAAAGCATTTAGATTTAGGCTGTTAAACTTTTGTGCTGATTGGAGGGCAAGCTGTGATGGAGGAAGACCTTCATTGCAGGTATCTTCCTCAAGGAAAGTCTCCTCACAGCTTTGATCCCTGGCTCTCCTATAGGCCTAAACTTCATCACCTCATGACAAATGAGCCTGAAGGATGCAGTGCTTTTACTTCCTTTTCTGTTCTTACTGGCTGTCTTCCTACAACTTGGTGTTGCTCTGACTTTAATTTGCCTCTTACTGTATTCAACAGCACGTTTGTGCTTTTAATATTCTGGATTTACACCATTTGCTGGTGTGAGTTAAAAGCCCAGTTGCAACTGCAGTTGCATTAAGTGGGCTTAGAGCTGTGTGTGAGTTGCCTTGCTGCAAACCAGACGTCTGTTGTACAGCACAACACACAGGAGGCTGTAATTACCCCATAGTTTGTACACTCAGCCATAGGGCAGGTGAAGGCTTGAGGTCAGAATGCCCAGTTCTGTCAGGTCCACAGCACAAAGAAATGATGGCTTTAATAAGGCTGGCAAGATAGAGGGGAAAATGCTGCTGCAGGACAGTCAGCTGTCCAGGAGCTGAGGAGGTGACAGTCCCTACTAGTGACAGCAGGAGAGGGCTGCTGTGTCCAGGGCTCCCTGTGCTGTTGGGACTGACATGTTTTGACTGTGCAGACAGGATCCCTGTGCTGTGCTGCAGGCATTGCCTGCTTCGACACCTCTGCTAGCACTGCTCAGTGTCCTTTGCTGGTTTGACTTGAGCACCATGGTGCTCAGTTCTGGTGCTTTACAGGAACAGCCTGAGACTTGAGGGATTTGAAACCACCAGCAATTTAGAAATTACTCTCTTTGTCGTTGTGTTATCGGTTAACATTTACTGAGTGTAATTCAGCAGTTAATTCAGGTAAGGAAGTGCGCTCAGGAATGGAGAGCAGGGAAGGTCCAGGTAGATGCTTTGCTGCAGAGAGGAAGAAAAAAGAGAATACACTGAAATGTACAGTAGCAACTTAGGTGGTGTGGATTTATTTTATTTTATCTCACATCAATGCTTACCAAAAGGAGAGCCCAAAAAAAGTACAGAAGCACTGTTAAATGCACATTAGTGTAAGGGAGCAAGGCTGAAGTACAGAAAAGGGAAACTCTTAATGCCCAGACAAGTGGGAGAAGCTTCTGTTGTACTGTGGGGTGAGTCTGGGAGGTGAGGGAACCTCTTCTGCAGAGGTCGGCAGCAGGTATGTGCCGACTGCTTGTTTCTTAGGAGCACAATTAGGCAATTGAGTGAAGTGCTGCTGCTGCTACCTTTTAGAGGGAGCAGGCAAGGAGTAGAAGCTGAAGTCATATAGTGCAATAACCGCTGAAAACTAAAGCAAAAAAAAAAAATCAGGACGACTCTTCCCAGCTGGACTTTCCCACTGGTTTGAGCCCAGTGGTATTTCAAAAATACCTGAAAGACACAACAATGACTTTTTCCACTCTTAGTTGAAAGAAAATTTAGAAATTAAGTGTTGCTTGTAATGCTTATGATTTTGATGTGTTGGTTTACAGAAGGGAGGCATATATTAAAAATAATGAAGTAGCACTGGCATTTCAATGCTGCTCAATTACAGCACGAGTCTCTTGAGGATGACAGTTATTAGACTGCAGGTGTGACTATAACCCGCCTGTCTCTGCAGATGACATTTTTGTTTGTGTTTGAAAAAATGTCATAAACCTTGCTGCCTTTGTCCTCCGTTTTTTAGCGCTTTGTTTTATGGGAGGGAGGAGGAGGACGACAAAGGGAAGAAAATAAATGAGAAGAGTGATGTTTGCTATTCCGGGAAGGTAAAGAAGAAAGAAGGCCATTCCTGGCAGTGTCTCAAGAAAATGCCACTCAGCCCTGAGTGATTCTCCTGGGGAGAGTTGCTTCCCTTCTAGAGTAGTCCCAGAAGACTGCTTTGAGAACCTGCATTCACAAGTGATTTCAAGGATGTTCCTTATCGGGGCTGCACATCAGAAACTATTTAAATTAACACTCTCATTAGAGCCTATGAGTAGCTACAGTTTGTCTCTTAAGAGTCACCTGAGAACATCCTTATTTAAATGTAAATGCAACCATCCCACTGGCTTACAGGGATTTCTCCCACAGAAAGCACAAAAAAGAAGGGGGCAAGTGAAAGGGAACCTTCTTGCACACCAGATCTGAAGGATGGGATTTCTTTCTCTCGGGGTAAAATTTGTTATTTGTGTATTTTTAATGCCCTGTAAATCAGTAAAACCAAACGCCTGACCGTTGGGTTTTAACATACTAATCAAGTGAAACTATTTTACCAGTTCCAGAAAAATCCTTTTCTAGCGGTTATCACAGTGCCTGCTTTGATACTGAGTTGCCTTTAAAAGGAAAAACAGTCCTTCAGGAACAAAGGACCTATATCAAGAAGAGGCAAAGTTCTGGTGTCAGCTGTCCATGAAATATAACCCTCAGAAGGTCATCACAGTCATATTTTGGATTTGTGTTCCTTTCTTGTGGCCCACTCCTGTTCCTGTGCTGCTGTGCTTCCACACTTAACAGCAGGGAAAGCCTGAACTGCTGCAAGGCTCCTGTAAAGAGCCTGTTTCCTTTGTGTGTGTTTGCCTGAAAACCTCAAAAAATAGGGAGTTTTTATTTGGATGTAGCAGAAGTCATGCCAAAACCAGGGCTGGGCAGGGCAGGACTGTAGAGCAAGGAGGAAGGAACTGAGGAAGTCCTGTGGGAAAGCTTGCAGGAGGCTGAGTAGTAAACCTGCTTCCACGGCTGGGGAGTGCACCAGGAAAAGAGCCCACGTGCAAGAACACTGTGTGTGAACACTGTGCAGCCCCCTTTGAATAAACTAAATTCCCTGGGTCATGGGCCTGAAGGCACAGCTTGAGCTAAGGTGAAAGTTGCACCAAAATTAGCTGTGCTGGTTAGAAGTGACTAGGGCAGGTAAATAAAGCATAAATGCTTTCACATGGTTTTGCTAGAGACAATTTTTTCTTAGCCTGAGAAACAGATAAAAATTTGGAAACCAGTTCTGGTATCAGATACTTGGCAGGTTTTGTTTTCCAGAACTTCAGGGCTGTGTTTAGCAGGCTGCCCCTGGGAGGTCTCTTCTTCACTGTCCTCCCTCTTCTTTCTGACATTGAGCAACTTTGACACTGAACGACATTTATTGCAAAGGCTTGATCCAAAGCCTGTTAGCCTCTCTACTTTCTTCGGTGGATTTTGGTTTCTACACTTCAGTTCATGCTGGAGGATTACCTTATTCTGTTAGAACTTCTGAAAATTATTCTAAGCCCACTGACAATTGGCACAGCTGTTCTATGAGCCCTTTCGAAACAGCTCCCCCTGGATCTGAAAACTGCAGATTAGGAACCACTGAACTAAACACAATTCACGTAATTTCTCAAGCAGTAATAGATACTTTTACTCGCTTCTCCCTCTCCCAAGTTTGATGAAATCCAGCCTTTTCTGTTTTACCTTAATGGGTAGAAGGCAGCTCAAGCAGTGCACTGACAAATGGATGACTACTGGAAAGCACAATTGCTTCGAGGAAGTTACCCTTCACATGAGCCATTTAAGGGGGAAAAAATAAAATTGCTCCACATAAAATTGTATAAACTCCATGGTTTATTGCCTAATCTAGGAAAGCGTAGTAAAATAGTACTGAGTTGGAAATTTTTTAATTAAATTCACGCTTATTGACTTAAAGTTTGTTTATGAATTCTAGCAAAGATTAATGTACAATAGCAAGCCAAACAATTTATTATTGCAGAGCTTCTTGTCATGTAATTTGTAGAACTGAGTGAAAAAGAGACTATTACATTCAAACAAATTTATTGTTCTGTAGCTTGGGGTTTTTCGTTCTTTTTGTTGTGTTTTGGCTTTTGTCTCATAAAGTAAAATAAATAAATTAAATAAAGTACTGAAGCAACTCTTGGAATTTTCCAAGGGGAGTGGGATGCTCACACAGGCTTCAGACCGAAAGCTCTGAGCTCTATTGATCAAGGCAGAAGGCTTGGATTTGCTCAAATCGTGTATTATTATAGATGTAGAATAGAAGTGGATAAATCACTGGCCTAATCTTTAAAACAGCCTGTTTATTAAGGAAGAGATTCAGGATATAATATGTATGAGAACGTGTAACTTTATGTTGGCCTTGGGTTTTCAAAACCTTCTGGAAGAGGGTCAGCTGCAGAATTGCTCACAGGAAACAGGAAAGTGCAGAATCCTTACTGCCAACTTCATTTTCTCTAATGAATTAGCTACAACCACCTCATTAAGGAGACTGCTCTTGATCAAACTTTTCTGTCAGTTTTCTTAATCACCAAATTGAATTTCACCTCTCTTAACTTGAGAACTATTATTCTTCACTTTAATGACAGGACTTGATTTAAACTAGTCCTTTTCATTCACTATGTTATTACAGTAAGTATTTAATGTTAAAAAGAAGCCATCCCAACGCCTCACTGTGCTAAAATGGAAATCTTAACTTCACTAACATTAAATGACTCAAATTCTCAGGGTATGGCTGGATGAAGAACCTCTCACCTCATCTCAAAGCTGTTTATTCTTCATTCCTGACCCGTTATGCCATTAGTGCAGGAGCTCCTCAGTTGTGGAGGGGGTGTGGGGACTGGGATTTCATTCTAAGCCCCAGAATAGTTGCTCAGGGTCAACAGAAGGGGCAGTTAAGAGCAGAAGGGTAGAGGTGGGGAGGAGTGGGAGCAGGATGAAGAACATCTCACCCAAGCATTTGCACAGCTATACATTGCCGTGGTGCTGCACACAAGGAATGCTCTTATACTGTGATGGATGTTTTCCATAGCCTCCTGTGGCCTTGTTGCAGGAAGTGCTGGACACAATGTCCTGAGAGCCATAAAGGGATCAGACCTGAGTTTAGGCTGCCAGCAGGATTTTATCCTTAATGCTTCTACGTCATAATTTGGTGATAGGAAATGATGACTAACTAGACATTGTGAACGAGACATTTGGGGAATGATTTTTACCCTCCTCATGAAATGCTGGACAAGGCTGTCTGATTTTGGATACCCCTATGGAGAAGTTAGGTTGACACTGGGGTCTTTTACAGTCATGGCATGTTTATTTCACTCAACTGAAAATTTTTCAGGAAAAATCTAAAATTGCCCTGAGAGATTTCCCCTTCAAAAGTAGAGGCCACGGTCAGCAAAGCATCAGTTGTTGGCTTGAGTGCTGCTATTGAAATCTCAAACTTTGGACATTCAGAGCTCTCTTCAAAATATTTATTCTGTAAAACCCTGCCTTGGCTGGAACACGATGCAATATCAGAAAGAGATTTCATGAGGCAATGAATATAATCTTTTGTTTGCATTATGGTTTATTGTTTCTTCTTTGTTGTAAAGCAGGAGTAATGTTCATGGCATTGGAAGACATGCACAATAAACAGCTCAGTGGTTCCCAAATACCTCAACTTTGCTTTGGTACTTAATCACCCAGAGAAAATGTTTATTGCCATGCACACTCCTGTGCTGTGAACATTATCCTTATAATTAAAAACCGTTGTGCTGTATAAGACATACAGCCCAGCATTCAGAATGAAATCTAGTAGCTGCCTCACAGGCAGGAAGAATTCTATGGTGGGATCATTGTCCCTTTGATCTGCTTATCTTGACATGACATAATACGATCTAACCTATCTTCTCCAGCTCCACTGAGCCTTGGGCTGGCGTCCTTTTTTAAGTGTGGGGTCCCCCTGTGGAAGCTCAGCTCAGCTTCCCCTTTTGGGGCCAAGCCCCGAAGGAGCAGGTTCCCAAGGGCCAGATTTTGCTGCCTTTAGTCAATGAAGAGAAGAGAATGTTTGCGAAGTAAGTGGCAGTACAAAGTAGAAGTCTGACAGAATCAGTCTTTGTTGCTGTGTCTAGCAATAACCCTTGCTTAAAACCTTCCTTTTCTTGGACTTGCTGAATACCACTGTCATGTTTAACTGTCGCCTTTTATGTTGGAAAAGAGAAAAAACGCAGAAAGTCAAAGAGCAAGTTTAACTTAAAAGGATGTTGCAGTAAGTATTTTAATAGATTCTCTGTACCATGGGAAAAAATCCGACTGTGGCTCCCCCCTCACACCGAGGCCCAGCAGAGGCGTGACGGGGGTGCTCGGACTGTGCAGAGCCAGAGGGGCAGCCACAGCCTGGCTCAGCCCATCGCCCTCGGCGGTAGTTTGGCTCCTTTGTCACAGACTGAACATGGAAGAAAACGCCACGTGGAGGCAGCTCGGCACGACCCTCGTGCCTCCCTCCCCTCAGGCCGCTCCCAGGGCCGTCTGTATGTGCTGGAGTAGGTCTCGTGCCGGCCCGGCCCCGCAGACAGCAGGGCAGCACAGCCGTGCCTGCAGCAGGGATGACATGCTCGGTGCAATTACAGGGATTGACCAAACAAGACATAACTGTAGCCCGGAGAGGCCTTTTCAGCTACTTATATTTTACAGAAAATGTAATGTCATTACAGAAAATGTGCTGTCGTTCTGTCCCTGTGCACATCCCAGAGCAGTGTTCCAAACCCCTGCATGGAGCGTTCGTTCCTACCTGCTGCGGTTTGAGTGCAGACAGGCAGAGTGCCGTGTATTTTATTTAACCTGTTCAGTGCCGCCTTGGATTGTGAGACACAGAGTGAGTGCTGGGAGGTTGCCCTTGTTGAGAGGTCCTTTGCTGTTCAGCTCCTAAGACACAGGCTGAGTGTAAAGCCCCAGCCATGTCCCAGGGCTCCTGTGCCAGGTGGTGCTGCTGGGAGCCCTTGGGCTCCTGGAGCAGGGCAGAGCCTGGGGCAGTGGAGTGACAATCCAGGAGATGCTGGAGTTCTGTTGGGGAGCAGTTGTTGCCCCAGCCCCCTGTATAAGTGGGAAGAGCTGGCAGTTTTTCAAAGTGCCAGAGCAGCCTTCAGCTGCTGTCTGCCATGGACCGCTTTTGGATTCCCTCTTCTGTCCTCCCCTCCTGCAGAGGATTGTGGTGCAAAAGGGATTTATCCATAGACATGTCTCCTCTGCTTGAAGACTTTCTTCCCATTATCTCTGATGTCCTCATTCTGACCCAGTGCTGTTTCTCCTTGTGCTCATCCTACATCCCTGGGGTTTAGGGCATTCTCCTTGAAATGATTAGCTGTCGCTTCCACTTTGTCTCTCCAGCTCTTTTTCAGAAAGACAGTGGAGTAATAGGACCTCAGTTTTCTTTTGAAGTGGTTTTTCATCTTAGGATTCCAGCAAGCCTGGATTCCTCCCTCCCTCCTTTCAATAGTTGTACCAGAGGAAAGATTTTTACATAATGCTGTAGGGGCTGGAGCTCAAATAAGAGACATTGGTAAAGAATAAGAAGTGAAGCCACAGGAGGGGAGCAGAACTGCATTGTGCACCCAAAAACACACTAGATGCTGCATAAGAAAATAATAATAATGTTTCAAACTACAATTGTCCTTTAGTGACTAGGAGTCAGAGTTACTGCTACCATTTCAGGATAGCTCTTTTGGAAGGCTCCCAGCATGAATTACCCAGCATTGTGACTGTGTCTGATGTGCCTCTGGTTTATGTATTGGAAGTAGAACAGCTACAGACAGCTTTTTATATTTAGCAGTGGGTTTATAAGGATGAAGAAAAATGGCTGCACACCTGTATTGTTCCCAAGGCACTTGAGCACTTAAATGTCTTTTTCTGTTTGACATCCTTTGTATTTTAATAACACACAGGGACATCAACAGAGATGGGAAGTCTATTATGTGACACACTAAATGAACATGGAGAATGGCAGCACCTGCCCCAAGTAGCTGACTATCTAAAATAGACAAAACAGGCATTGAAAAACCTATTATCTCCAATTATAGGTAAGGCCACAGGATAAATGAAGACTCCTATGGTTATATACAGACTATAATAGTTGCAGTCATTGAACCTCTATCTCTAGAGTCTCAGACTAGTGTTTTTTAAACAGAAAAACTGCCTCTGTTTCGAAAACAATTTATCTCTGTTAATAATCAAGAAATAAAATGAAGTAATGCAGGTATTGAGACAGAAAGGTAATGTGTTCAGATCTTACTTCATGAGGATGTTCTACGGGAACAGACCATTAAGAAGCAAGTCAAGACTTTTTCATTTTAAACAGATGAAAAAGTGCAACATAAAATTAAAATAAAAAGATCCTCAAATGTCCTTTCACCACTTTCATGCCTCTGGTGTTTCCTAGCTTTGGTTTTAAACTACACTAAAGAAAAAACCTATATTGCCCCAAGAGTCCATCCCAGAGACTCACTCATTAGGGATGAGACCTCAGTGCAGAGTTCACTGCTAAATTGCCTTGGTCCCAGCAGCAGCTTTCCCAGCTTTGAAAGAAATCCTCCAGTTCTTAAAGGTATTTACATTTAGTTATTGTAGTCAGAAGGCAAGAGGAGAAAATACAGTTAGTCTGTCTCATTCATCTTAAAATGCAAAAGCTAATAAACCCACTATTTCTTCAGGAGAGGAAGAGTCTTTTGAGATTATCAGATCCACTGGCCACTATTTTTAAGTCAGATGTGCAGCTCTGACTTTATTTTCTGCAGTGGATGAGTAACTGCATGTGGCAGGTTTATAGAACATGAATTCCTCACCTTCAGTGATACTTAGGGAGAGCATTGGTACCATCTGCACTGATCCCATTACAGCCAGTTTACGGACAGCTGGGATGTCAAGGCATCCACTCTCCTCATTAATCCCCCATTCCACTACGATAAACTTCTGCAGAGGTGGCAACACATTGCAGATGGAATTAATCCACCATGGCAGGAGCTAATTAAGAGAACAAATCTGAAGCAGTGGCTTATGGCTTTAATTCCCTTTTTATACCTGCAGGGCAAGGACTGTTAAAAATGAAAAGAAGTTAAGCATAAGCTGATGCTGGCTTTAACCACGTCTGCAATCTCAAATACTATTGCTCCTGCTCATTTCAGCAAAGTCTTGGATCAGACTTAAAAAAAAAATATATATATATACACATATATAAATTAAAGAACTATGAGGAGAACAAAGGAAAAATTTTTCATTAGGAATATTTAAAAACCAACCTGACCACTCTTCTAAGAAAGCTGATACAATTAATCTCAGCATCAAAGCATTTTGTGAGGTGGCAGATATTTCTA